>NC_138305.1:18257500-18275000 GCF_965601325.2 Salmo salar
CCGATCCTGTAGGTTCATGCTCTACAACATTCGCAGAGTACGACCCTGCCTCACACAGGAAGCGGCGCAGATCCTAATCCAGGCACTTGTCATCTCCTGCCTGGATTACTGCAACTCGCTGTTGGCTGGGCTCCCTGCCTGTGCCATTAAACCCCTACAACTCATCCAGAACGCCGCAGCCCGTCTGGTGTTCAACCTTCCCAAGTTCTCTCACGTCACCCCGCTCCTCCGCTCTCTCCACTGGCTTCCAGTTGAAGCTCGCATCCGCTACAAGACCATGGTGCTTGCCTACGGAGCCGTGAGGGGAATGGCACCTCCGTACCTTCAGGCTCTGATCAGTCCCTACACCCAAACGAGGGCACTGCGCTCATCCACCGCTGGCCTGCTGGCCCCACTACCTCTGAGGAAGCGCAGTTCCCACTCAGCCAAGTCAAAACTGTTTGCTGCTCTGGCACCCCTATGGTGGAACAAGCTCCCTCACGACGCCAGGACAGCGGAGTCAATCACCACCTTCCGGAGACACCTGAAACCCCACCTCTTTAAGGAATACCTAGGATAGGATAAAGTAATCCTTCTAACCCCCCCCCCCCTAAAAGATTTAGATGCAATATTGTAAAGTGGTTGTTCCACTGGATATCACAAGGTGAATGCACCAATTTGTAAGTCGCTCTGGATAAGAGCGTCTGCTAAATGACTTAAATGTAAATGTAAATATATAGCTAGATAGCCACATGTAGCACAACATATATAGCTAGCTAGCCACATGTAGCACAACATATAAAGCTAGATAGCCACATGTAGCACAACATATATAGCTAGTTGCTACATGTAGCATAACATATATAGCTAGTTAGCTAGCTACATGTAACACAACATATATAGCTAGCTAGCTACACGTAGCACAACATACATAGCTAGACAGCTACACATAGCACAACATATATAGCTAGCTAGATACACATAGCACAACATATATAGCAAGCTAGCCACATGTGGCACAACAAATATATAGCTAGACAGCTACACATAGCACACACAACATATATAGCTAGCTAGCTACACGTAGCACAACATATAGCTAGCTAGCTACAAAAACTCCACTGATACTACACTGACTTTAGGCAGAACCGGCAGCTGCTTCATGAAAACAAATTTGTGATCTAATAATAATGTTTCTAGGTACAGTAGGTAGCTATCTTATGGAGGAAGCATTTAGTGTTAAGCACTGTGTGCACTTGCTGCACTTACCCATTTGTCTCCAAGTGCAACTGCCTCAGCTAGCAAGCTAAAGTTAGCTAGCTAATGGGCAATTTTCATGCACATTATCAAACTTCAGAAGTAATGCCACTTCAAGCGCAAAAGTCGTAATTTTAAAATATAAAACTACGTCTTACACGAGAAAAATAGTATTATTATGCAGATGTATTCAAAGCCGCAAGGTTGTTGCGCACCCAGCAGGCAGTTCCTATTGATCCCCTCATGGAGATAGATAGAGGACTCATCTTTAAATGTCAAATCAAATTTTATTAGTAACATGCGCCGAATACAACAGGTGTAGGTAGACCTTACAGTGAAATGCTTACTTACGAGCCCCTAATCAACAATGCAGTTAAAAAAAATACGGATAAGAAAAATAAATAAAAGTAACAAGTAATTAAAGAGCAGCAGTAAAATAACAATAGCAAGACTATATACAGGGGGGGGTACTGGTACAGAGTCAATGTGCAGGGGCACCGGTTAGTTAAGGTAATACGTACATGTAGAAAGGATTATTAAAGTGACTATGCATAGATGGTAACAACAGAGAGTAGCAGCGGTGTAAAAGGGGGGGGGGGGGGGGCAATGCAGATAGTCTGGGTAGCCATTTGATTAGATGTTCAGGAGTCTTATGGCTTGGGGATAGAAGCTGTATAGAAGTTTCTTGAACCTAGACTTGGCGCTCCGGTACCGCTTGCCATGCGGAGACATTGCAAATTTTTAGGGCCTTCCTCTGACACCGCCTGGTATAGAGTTCCTGGATGGCTGGAAGCTTTGCCCATGTGATGTACTGGGCCGTACACATTAACCTCTGTAGTGCCTTGCGGTCGGAGCCCGAGCAGTTGCCGTACCAGGCAGTATGCAACTAGTCAGGATGCTCTCGATGGTGCAGCTGTAGAAACTTTTTAACCTGTTTGGGATAGGGGGCAGTATTTTCACAGCCGGATAAAAAACGTACCCGATTTAATCTGGTTATTACTCCTGCCCAGAAACTAGAATATGCATATAATTAGTAGATTTTGATAGAAAACACCCTAAAGTTTCTAAAACTGTTTGAATGGTGTCTGTGAGTATAACAGAACTCATATGGCAGGCCAAAACCCGAGAAGATTCTTTATGGGAAGTGTCCTGTCTGACCCTTTCTTGGCCTTCTGTAGCCTCTTTATCGAAAATACAGGATCTCTGCTGTAACGTGACATTTTCTAAGGTTTTCATTGGCTCTAGGAAGGCGCCAGAACGTGGAATGATAACTCTGCAGTCTCTGGGCGAAAAACAGCAGGGGTTTTGGAGAGTGGTACTTCTGAGAACAATGGCACTGGTGTGCGCGTGCATGTGACGACTCCATTTTCTTCTTTCAGTGTTTGAACGGATAAAACTTCTGCCGGTTGGAATATTATCACTATTTTACGCGAAAAATCGCATAAAAATTGATTTTAACCTCTTACATCTAGACGTTCCGCTAGCGGAACACCTGCTCCAATATCCAATGATAGGCGTGGCGCGAATTACAAATTCGTCAAAAATATAAAAACTTCAATTTTTCAAACATATGACTATTTCACAGCATTTTAAAGACAAGACTCTCCTTTATCTAACCACACTGTCCGATTTCAAAAAGGCTTTACAGCGAAAGCAAAACATTAGATTATGACAGCAGAGTACCAAGCCAGAAATAATCAGACACCCATTTTTCAAGCTAGCATATAATGTCACAAAAACCCAGAAGACAGCTAAATGCAGCACTAACCATTGATGATCTTCATCAGATGACACACCTAGGACATTATGTTATACAATACATGCATGTTTTGTTCAATCAAGTTCATATTTATATCAAAAAACAGCTTTTTACATTAGCATGTGACGTTCAGAACTAGCATACCCCCCGCAAACTTCCGGGGAATTTGCTAACAATTTACTAAATTACTCACGATAAACGTTCACAAAAAGCATAACAATTATTTTAAGAATTATAGATACAGAACTCCTCTATGCACTCGATATGTCCGATTTTAAAATAGCTTTTTGGTGAAAGCACATTTTGCAATATTCTAAGTACATAGCCCAGCCATCACGGGCTAGCTATTTAGACACCCGGCAAGTTTAGCCTTCACCAAAATCAGATTTACTATTATAAAAGTTTGATTACCTTTTGTTGTCTTCGTCAGAATGCACTCCCAGGACTGCTACTTCAATAACAAATGTTGGTTTGGTCCAAAATAATCCATCGTTATATCCGAATAGCGGCGTTTTGTTCGTGCGTCCCAGACACTATCCGAAATGGTAAATCAGGGTCGCGCGCATGGCGCAATTCGTGACAAAAAAATTCTAAATATTCCATTACCGTATTCCATTACCGTATAAATATTCCATTATTTAATTTGTGACGCTGACTTGACTGCCGGTTATTGGAGGGAAACGATTTCCTCAACATCAATGCCATAGTAAAACGCTGTTTTTGGATATAAATATGAACTTGATAGAACTAAAAATGCATGCATTGTCTAACATAATGTCCTAGGAGTGTCATCTGATGGAGATTGTAAAAGGTTAGTGCATCATTTTAGCTGGTTTTATGGTTTTGGTGACCCTGTCTTTGAATTGACAAAACATTACACACAACTCTTGTAAATGTACTGTCCTAACATACTCTAAATTTATGCTTTCACCGTAAAACCTTTTTGAAATCGTAAAACGTGGTTAGATTAAGGAGATGTTTATCTTTCAAAGGGTGTAAAATAGTTGTATGTTTGAAAAATTTGAATTTTGACATTTATTTGGATTCAAATTTGCCGCTCTTGAAATGCACCTGCTGTTGATGGAGTGCACCACGGGTGGCACGCTAGCGTCCCACCTAGCCCATAGAGGTTAAATCGGGTACGTTTTTTATCCAGCCGTGAAAATACTGCCCCCTAGCCATAACAGGTTAAACAGCGTTTGACATGCTTCGAAGTACGGTAATGAAATATTTTGAATTTTTTTGTCACAAAATGTGCCGGCGCATTACCCTTCGGATAGTGATTTGAACGCACAAACAAAACGGAGCTATTTAGATATAACTATGGATTATTTGGAACCAAAACAACATTGGTTGTGGAAGTATAAGTCCTGGGAGTGCATTCTGACAAAGAACAGCAAAGGGAATCCAATTTTTGTAATAGTAAATCTGAGTTTGGTGAGTGCCAAACTTGGTGGGTGTCAAAATAGCTAGCCGTTATGGCCGAGCTATATACTCAGAATATTGCAAAATGTGCTTTCGCTGAAAAGCTATTTTATAATCGGACACCGCGATTGCATAAAGGAGTTCTGTATCTATAATTCTTAAAATAATTGTTATGTTTTTTGTCAACATTTATCGTGAGTAATTTAGTAAATTCACCGGAAGTTTTCGGTGGGTATGCTAGTTCTGAACAAAACATGTTAATGTAAAAAGCTTTTTTTTGATATAAATATGAACTTGATTGAACAAAACATGCATGTATTGTATAACATAATGTCCTAGGAGTGTCATCTGATGAAGATCATCAAAGGTTAGTGCTGCATTTAGCTGTGGTTTTGGTTTTTGTGACATTATATGCTAGCTTGAAAAATGGGTGTGTGATTATTTCTGGCTGTGTACTCTCCTGACATAATCTAATGTTTTGCTTTTGTTGTAAAGACTTTTTGAAATCGGACAATGTGGTTAGATAAAGGATTGTCTTGTCTTTAAAATGGTGTAAAATAGTCAAATGTTTGAAAAATTTAAGTTTTAGCATTTTTGAGGTATTTGTAATTCGCGCCACTCTATGCCATTGGATATTGGTGAGGCGTTCCGCTAGCGGAACGTCTGTCCCTAACAGGTTTTAAAATCTGAGGACCCATGCCAAATCTTTTCAGTCTCCTGAGGGGGAATAGGTTTGTCGTGGCCTCTTCATGACAGTCTTGGTGTGCTTGGGCCATGTTAGTTTGTTGGTGATGTGGACACCAAGGAACTTGAATCTCTGCTCCACTACAGCCCTGTTGATGAGAATGGGGGCGTGCACGGTCCTCTTTTTCCTGTAGTCCACTATCATCTCCTTTGTCTTGATCATGTTGAGGGAGAGGTTGTTGTCCTGGCACCACAGGGCCAGGTCTCTGACCTCCTCCCTATATGCTGTCTCGTCGTTGTCGGTGATATGGCCTACCACTGTTGTGTCATCAGCAAACTTAATGATGGTGTTGGAGTTGTGCCTGGCCGAGCAGTCATGAGTGAATAGGGAGTACAGGAGGGGACTGAGCATGCACCACTGAAGGGCCCCTGTTTTGAGGATCAGCATGGCGGATGTGTTATTACTTACCCTTACCACCAGGAGGCGGCCTGTCAGGAAGTCCAGGATCCAGTTGCAGAGGGAGGTGTTTAGTCCTAGGGTGATTAGCTTAATGATGAGCTTTGAGGGCACTATGGTGTTGAACACTGGGCTGTAGTCAATGAATAGCCTTCTCACGTAGATGTTCCTTTTGTCCAGGTGGGAAAGGGCAGTGTGGAATGCATTAGAGATTGCATCATCTGTGGATCTGTTGGGGCGGTTTGCAAATTGGAGTGGATCTAGGATTTCTAGGATGATGGTGTTGATATTAGCCATGACCAGCCTTTCAAAGCACTTCATAGCTACAGACGTGAGAGCTATGTGTTGGTAGTCATTTTGGCACGTTACCTTAGTGTTCTTGGGCACAGGGACTATGGTGGTCTGCTTAACCTGTTGGGTCTAGGGGGCAGCATTTGCACGTCTGGATAAAAAAAATGTACCCGATTTAATCTGGTTACTAATCCTACCCAGTAACTAGAATATGCATATACTTATTATATATGGATAGAAAACACTCTAAAGTTTCCAAAACTGTTTGAATGGTGTCTGTGAGTATAACAGAACTCATTTGGCAGGCAAAACCCTGAGACATTTTCTGACAGGAAGTGGATACCTGATGTGTTGTATTGACTTCAAACCTATCCCATTGAAAAACACAGGGGTTTAGGAATATTTTGGCACTTCCTATTGCTTCCACTAGATGTCACCAGCCTTTACAAAGTGTTTTGAGTCTTCTGGAGGGAGATCTGACCGAACAAGAGCCATGGAACGGTGATGTCCCATTAGACACCTGGCGCGCTACTTCATGTTGGGTACCCTCGTTCCAATACGTTATAAAAGGCTATGCATTCGTCCACCTTGAATATTATTCATGTTCTGGTTAAAAAAGGCCCTAATGATTTATGCTATACAACGTTTGACATGTTTGAACGAACGGAAATATATTTTTTCCCCTCGTTCATGACGAGAAGTCCGGCTGGCTTACATCATGTGCTAACGAGACGGAGATTTTTGGACATAAATGATGAGCTTTTTTGAACAAAACTACATTCGTTATGGACCTGTGATACCTGGAAGTGACATCTGATGAAGAGAATCAAAGGTAATGGATTATTTACATAGTATTTTCGATTTTAGATCTCCCCAACATGACGTCTAGTCTGTATCGCAACGCGTATTTTTCTGGGCACAGTGCTCAGATTATTGCAAAGTGTGATTTCCCAGTAAGGTTATTTTTAAATCTGGCAAGTTGATTGCGTTCAAAAGATGTAAATCTATAATTCTTTAAATGACAATATAATATTTTACCAATGTTTTCTAATTTTAATTATTTAATTTGTGACGCTGACTTGACTGCCGGTTATTGGAGGGAAACGATTTCCTCAACATCAATGCCATAGTAAAACGCTGTTTTTGTATATAAATATGAACTTGATAGAACTAAAAATGCATGCATTGTCTAACATAATGTCCTAGGAGTGTCATCTGATGGAGATTGTAAAAGGTTAGTGTATCATTTTAGCTGGTTTTATGGTTTTGGTGACCCTGTCTTTGACTTGACAAAACATTACACACAACTCTTGTAAATGTACTGTCCTAACATACTCTAAATTTATGCTTTCGCCGTAAAACCTTTTTGAAATCGTAAAACGTGGTTAGATTAAGGAGATGTTTATCTTTCAAATGGTGTAACATAGTTGTATTTTTGAAAAATTTGAATTTTGACATTTATTTGGATTCAAATTTGCCGCTCTTGAAATGCACCTGCTGTTGATGGAGTGCACCACGGGTGGCACGCTAGCGTCCCACCTAGCCCCAAGAGGTTAAAACATGTAGGTATTACAGACCTGGACAGGAAGAGGTTGAAAATGTCAGTAAAGACAGTTGCCAGTTGGTCAGCGCATGCTCGCAGTACACGTCCTAGTAATCCATCTGGCCTTGCGTCCTTGTGAATGTTGACCTGTTTAAAGGTCTTACTCACATCGGCTGCAGAGAGCGTTATCACACAGTCCTCCGGAACAGCTGGTGCTCTCATGCATGTTTCAGTGTTATTTTCCTCCAAGGGAGCATTGAAGTAGTTTAGCTCATTAGCTCATCTGGTAGACTCGTATCACTGGGCATCTCTCGGCCGTGCTTCCCTTTGTAGTCTGTAATGGTTTGCAAGCCCTGAGTGTCAGAGCTGGTGTAGAACGATTCGATCTCAGTCCTGTATTGACGCTTTGCCTGTTTGATGGTTCGTCGGAGGGCATAGCGGGATTAGAGTCCCGCTCCTTGAAAGCAGCAGCTCTAGCCTTTAGCTCAGTGCGGATGTTGCCTGTAATCCATGGCTTCTGGTTGGGATACAGTGGGGCAAAAAAGTATTTAGTCAGCCACCAATTGTGCAAGTTCTCCCACTTAAAAAGATGAGAGATGCCTGTAATGTTCATCATAGGTACACGTCAACTATGACAGACAAAATTTGAAAAATAATTCCAGAAAATCACATTGTAGGATTTTTAATGAATTTATTTGCAAATTATGGTGGAAAATAAGTATTTGGTCACCTACAAACAAGCAAGATTTCTGGCTCTCACAGACCTGTAACTTCTTCTTTAAGAGGCTCCTCTGTCCTCCACTCGTTACCTGTATTAATGGCACCTGTTTGAACTTGTTATCAGTATAAAAGACACCTGTCCACAACCTCAAACAGTCACACTCCAAACTCCACTATGGCCAAGACCAAAGAGCTGTCAAAGGACACCAGAAACAAAATTGTAGACCTGCACAAGGCTGGGAAGACTGAATCTGCAATAGGTAAGCAGCTTGGTTTGAAGAAATCAACTGTGGGAGCAATTATTAGGAAATGGAAGACATACAAGACCACTGATAATCTCCCTCGATCTGGGGCTCCACGCAAGATCTCACCCCGTGGGGTCAAAATAATCACAAGAACGGTGAGCAAAAATCCCAGAACCACACGGGGGGACCTAGTGAATGACCTGCAGAGAGCTGGGACCAAAGTAACAAAGCCTACCATCAGTAACACACTACGCCACCAGGGACTCAAATCCTGCAGTGCCAGATGTGTCCCCCTGCTTAAGCCAGTACATGTCCAGGCCCGTCTGAAGTTTGCTAGAGAGCATTTGGATGATCCAGAAGAGGATTGGGAGAATGTCATATGGTCAGATGAAACCAAAATATAACTTTTTGGTAAAAACTCATCTCGTCGTGTTTGGAGGACAAAGAAATCCGAGTTGCATCCAAAGAACACCATACCTACTGTGAAGCATGGGGGTGGAAACATCATGCTTTGGGGCTATTTTTCTGCAAAGGGACCAGGGCGACTGATCCGTGTAAAGGAAAGAATGAATGGGGCCATGTATCGTGAGATTTTGAGTGAAAACCTTCCATCAGCAAGGGCATTGAAGATGAAACGTGGCTGGGTCTTTCAGCATGACAATGATCCCAAACACACCGCCCGGGCAACGAAGGAGTGGCTTCGTAAGAAGCATTTCAAGGTCCTGGAGTGGCCTAGCCAGTCTCCAGATCTCAACCCCATAGAAAATCTTTGGAGGGAGTTGAATGTCCGTGTTGCCCAGCGACAGCCCCAAAACATCACTGCTCTAGAGGAGATCTGCATGGAGGAATGGGCCAAAATACCAGCAACAGTGTGTGAAAACCTTGTGAAGACTTACAGAAAACGTTTGACCTGTGTCATTGCCAACAAAGGGTATATAACAAAGTATTGAGATAAACTTTTGTTATTGACCAAATACTTATTTTCCACCATAATTTGCAAATAAATTCATTAAAAATCCTACAATGTGATTTTCTGGATTTTTTTTCTTCTCATTTTGTCTGTCATAGTTGAAGTGTACCTATGATGAAAATTACAGGCCTCTCGCATCTTTTTAAGTGGGAGAACTTGCACAATTGGTGGCTGACTAAATACTTTTTTACCCCACTGTATGTACGTACAGTCACTGTGGGGACAACGTCATCGATGCACTTATTGATGAAGCCAATGACTGTACTCCTCAATTCCATCGGAGGAATCCCACAACATATTCCAGTCTGTGCTAGCAAAACAGTCCTGTAGCTTAGCATCTGCTTCATCTGACCACTTTTTTATTAATCGAGCCATTGGTGCTTCCTGCTTTAATTATTGTTTGTAATCAGGAAGATAGAATTATGGTCAGTTATGCCAAATATAGGTCGAAGGAGAGCTTTGTAAGCATCTCTGTGTGTGGAGTAAAGGTGGTCCAGAGTTTTTTCCCCCTCTTGTTGCACATTTAACATGCTGATAGAAATTTGGTAAGATGGTTTCCCTGCATTAAAGACCCCGGCTACTAGGAGCGCCGCTTCTGGGTGAGCGTTTTCCTCTTTGCTTATGCCGGAATCAAATCAAATGTTATTTCATTTGTCACATACACATGGTTAGCAGATGTTAATTCAGCTCATTCAATGCAGTCTTAGTGCCAGCATCGGTCTGTGGTGGTATGTAGACAGCTATGAAAAATACAGATGAAAACTCTCCAGGTAGATAGTGTAGTCTACAGCTTATCATGAGATATTCTACCTCGGGCAAGCCAAAACCTCAAGACTTCCTTAGAAATCGTTCACCACAACAACCCAACTACTGACCACAACAACCCAACTACTGACCACAACAACCCAACTACTGACCACAACAACACAACTACTGACCGCGACTACTGACCACAACTACTGACCACAACTACTGACCACAACTACTGACCACACCCCTTGTCTTACCAGATGCCGCTGTTCTGTTCTGCCGATACAGCGCATAACCAGCCAGCTGTATGTTGATAATGTCGTCGTTCAGCCACTATTTTATTTTCCAAAGATTGGAGAGAAGTGGGGGTTTATTCGATCGCCTATGAATTCTCAGAAGGCAGCCCACCCTCCGGCCCCCTTTTTCTCCGTCTTCTCTTCACGCAAATCATGGGTATCTGGGCCTGTTCCCGGGGAAAGCATTATATCATTCACGTCGAGCTCTTTGGACTCATTAAAGGAAAAAAAGGATTTTGCCAGTTCGTGGTGAGTAATCGCAGTTCTGATACCCAGAAGTTATTTTTCGGTCATAAGAGATGGTAGCAGCAAAATTATGTACAAAAATAAGTATAACAAAAACAATAAAGTTACAAACAACTTGAAGAAACAAACAAAAAACACAATTGTTTTTGAATAAGTAAAATGTCAGCCTTGTTCTCTGGCACCATCTTGCCAGAAGAACCAGATCATTTATTACCTCTATGGTTCCCATACAGTGCAGGCGCGGTGTTTGTACCATAACTCCCCCTTCATCTTGGCATCATCAGAACAATCTATGTGGATAAAGTTTTTAGCGGTATGTAGATGATGAAACCACAAGACTTTTCAGCGCTAGTATGCAAACATACATGCACACACACACTCTTACAAGCACACACACACACACACACACACACACACACACACACACACACACACACACACACACACACACACACACACACACACACACACACACACACACACACACACACACAAGTGCAAGCACACATACACACGAACACACACAATAATCTCTACAGTGACTCTAAGGCGCCTCATAAGAACTCCATTAAGATTAGGAGAGAGAGGGGGAGAGTGTACTGATAAAATGATCTGGTTCTTCTCAGCAACACCAGGAGCAAACTAGCCTGGAAGACGCTGTGTGTGTGTGTGTGTGTGTGTGTGTGTGTGTGTGTGTGTGTGTGTGTGTGTGTGTGTGTGTGTGTGTGTGTGTGTGTGTGTGTGTGTGTGTGTGTGTGTGTGTGTGTGTGTGTGTGTGTTGTGTGTGTGTTTACGTGCGTGCGTGCGTGTGTGGGTGGGTGTGTGGGTGGGTGTTGGTCGGTCGGTTGGTGTGAGTGGGTGTGTGTATGTGTGTTTGTGTGTGTGGTGTGTGTGTGTGTGTGTGTGTGTGGGTGGGTGGGTGGGTGTAATTAACAGCCTCTAAAGAAGTTAATTACATCCACAGGGAAAATACTTTATAAGACACATTATTACCGCTACTGTTATAAATGAGAGAGGGAGGAAGAGCGGGATGGGGAAGGGAGGGAGAGAGGGACGGAGGGAGGGGAGAGGGAGGGAGAGAGGGAGGGATGGGGAACGGAGGGAGAGAGGGACGGAGGGAGGGGGGAGGGAGGGAGAGAGGGACGGAGGGAGGTTGAGGGAGGTATAAAGAGAGAGGGAGGTATAACTGGGTAGAGAGGTAAAGAGAGAGGGAGGTATAACTGGGTAGTAACTGATTGTATATTGCAGCAGAATAACTGAAGAGGCTCTACATTTCTGCTAAAGTTTCATTTATACTGGAGTAGTTCAGACGAGTGCGTGTGTGCGTGTGCGTGTGTGTGTGTGTGTGTGTGTGTGTGTGTGTGTGTGTGTGTGTGTGTGTGTGTGTGTCATTTGCTAAACCCATTAGAGACCGATGAGGTCTTTCACTTGTGTCTCACCTTGTCAGTCGGGGGCCATTACACACACACACTGTCGTTTCTGACTTTCTGAAAGAGAGAGAGAACGAGAGTTAGAGATGATAAAATATACAGACCACAAATATAGCTAGACAGCCTCATGCAGCACAACATATATAGCTAGCTAGCTACATGTAGCACAACATATATAGCTAGCTAGCTACATGTAGCACAACATATATAGCTAGACAGCCTCATGTAGCACAACATATATAGCTAGCTAGCTACATGTACCACAACATATATAGCTAGCTACATGTACCACAACATATATAGCTAGCTACATGTAGCACAACATATATAGCTAGACAGCCTCATGTAGCACAACATATATAGCTAGCTGGCTACACGTAGCACAACATATATACAGTAGCTAGCTAGTTACACGTAGCACAACATATATCGCTAGCATCCAGAAAGAAAGAGAGAGAGAGATGATGATGAAATATACAGACCACAAATTCCAAATGTCTATACTTAAACTCTTTATCATCCTCAGCTGTGGCATCTTTTTTTATTTTAATTTTATTTCACCTTTATTTAACCAGGTAGGCTAGTTGAGAACAAGTCCTTTATTTAACCAGGTAGGCTAGTTGAGAACAAGTCCTTTATTTAACCAGGTAGGCTAGTTGAGAACAAGTCCTTTATTTAACCAGGTAGGCTAGTTGAGAACAAGTCCTTTATTTAACCAGGTAGGCTAGTTGAGAACAAGTTCTCATTTACAACTGCGACCTGGCCAAGATAAAGCAAAGCAGTGTGACACAGACAACAACACAGAGTTACACATGGAGTAAACAATAAACAAGCCAATAACACAATAAACAAGTAAATGACACAATACTTGGAACCAAAGTCTGATCACCCCAATCCACAAAAAGTGGACATGAATTTGACCCCAATATCTACCATGGGATACGCGTCAACAGCAACCTTGGGAAAATCCTCTGCATTATTATTAACAGCAGACTCGTATATTTCCTCAGTGAAATCAATGTACTGAGCAAATGTCAAATTGGCTTTTTAACAAATTACCGTACGACATACCACATATTCACCCTGCACATCCTAATTCAAAAACAAAGCTTTTGACTCAATTTGGCATGAGGGTCTGCTATATAAATTGATGGAAAGAGGTGTTGGGGGAAAGCATATGAAATCATGAACTCCATGTACAAAAACAAAAAGTGTGCAGTTAAAATTGGCAAAAGAAAAACACGTAGTTCTTACCACAGGGCCGTGCGGTGAGACAGGGATGCAACTTGAGCCCCACCCTCTTTCACATATATAACAATGAATTGGCGAGGGCACTAGAACAGTCTGCAGCACCCGGCCTCACCCTACTAGACTGAAGTCAAATGTCTACTGTTTACAGATTATATGTTTTTTCTGTCCCCAACCAAGCAGGCCTTACAGCAGCGCCTAGATGTTCTGCACAGATTCTGACAGACCTGGGCCCTGACAGACCTGGGCCCTGACAGGCCTGGGCCCTGACAGACCTGGGCCCGACAGTAAATCTCAATAAGACAAAATTTATGGTGTTCCAAAAAAGGTCCAGTAGCCAAGGCAACAAATTCAAATTCTATCTAGACACCGTTGCTCTAGAGCACACTAAAAACTATACGTACCTCGGCCTAAACATCAGCACCACAGGTAATTTCCACAAAGCTGTGAACGATCTGAGAGACAAGGCCAGAAGGGCCTTCTACACCATCAACAGGAATGTACAATTTGACATCCCAATTAGCATCTGGCTGAAAATACTTGAATCAGTTATAGAACCCATTGCCCTTTATGGTTGTGAGGTCTGGGGTCCGCCTACCAACCAAAAGTTCACAAAATGGGACAAACACCAAATTGAGACTCTGCATGCAGAATTCTGCAAAAACATCCTCTGTGTACAATGTAAAACACCAAGCAATGCATGCAGAGCAGAATTAGGATAATTCCCACTAATTAACAAAATCCAGAAAAGAGCAATTAAATTCTACAACCACCTAAAAGGAAGTGATGCTCAAACCCTTCATTGCAAATCTCAATCTCTTCATTCAAAGACTCAATCATGGACACTTTTACTGACAGTTGTGGCTGCTTTGTGTGATGTATTGTTGTCTCTACCTTCTTGCCCTTTGTGCTGTTGTCTGTGCCCAATAATGTTTGTACCCTGTTTTGTGCTTCTGCCATGTTGTTCTACTACCATGTTGTTATCATGTTGTGTGTCTACCATGTTATTGTCATGTTGTGTTGCTACCATGTTGTTGTTATGTTATGTTACTACCATGTTGTTGTCATGTTGTGCTGCTACCATGTTGTGCTGCTGCCATGTTGTGCTGCTACCATGTTGTTGTCATGTTGTTCTGCTACCATGTTGTGCTGCTACCATGTTGTGTCACTACCATGCTGTTGTCATGTTGTGTTACTACCATGCTGTGTTGTCCTGTTTTGCTGCCATGCTGTGTTGTTGTCTTAGGTCTCTCTTTATGTAGTGTTGTGTTGCTTCTCTTGTCGTGATGTGTGTTTTGTCCTATATTTTTAGTTAATTTATTTTTATTTTTAATCCCAGCTCCAATCCTCACAGGAGGCCTTTTGCCTTTTGGTAGGCCGTCATTGTAAATAAGACTTTGTTCTTAACTGACTTTCCTAGTTAAATAAAGGTTAAATAAAAATAAAATGAATAAAAAGCCCTGGAGAAGACTCTCCTCTGCCAGCGGGTACAGGGACTCTGCTCACAAACACAAACAGACCCCACAGAGCCCTCTCTGCCAGCGGGTACAGGGACTCTGCTCACAAACACAAACAGTCCCCACAGAGTCCCCTCTGCCAGCGGGTACAGGGACTCTGCTCACAAACACAAACAGACCCCACAGAGTCCCCTCTGCCAGCTGGTACAGGGACTCTGCTCACAAACACAAACAGGCCCCACAGAGCCCCCTCTGCCAGCGGGTACAGGGACCCCACAGAGCCCCCTCTGCCAGCGGGCACAGGGACTCTGCTCACAAACACAAACAGACCCCACAGAGCCCCAGGACAGCAACACAATTAGACTTAACCCAGCTGGCACAGTGGATCTGGACCGATTCCGGCTGAGAGTCGGGGCACTCGGCTGAGAGTCAGACTCGGCAGACATCATGTTGCCCGAGTCTGGGCCGCCTTCGGCAGTATTACTTACGGCCAGGATGTGGGGATTGAGTTTGGGCCGACTCCGGTGTGAGTTATCTGGCCCAAATGTATTACTTGGGGCTCGGGCCAATTGGGGCTACTCTCTGGCAGATGATTACACCGGCTGCTTTATATAATTAACATTTCACTATTTATTTATTTTTCCATATTTTCCTCATTGTTTCTGTGATCAGAAAAATACAATTAACATTTAAATGAAATTCTTTAAGAGTCCTGTGTAGTATTTGAGTATTTTGATACTTTGTGCAAGACAATTGATCAGCATTAAAAACTTTGTGGATGGAACTTCTCGAGTGTTGCAGCGGTCTAAGACATTGTTTCACAGTGCAAACTGCATTGCTACAGATGCTGGTTCGAGACCTGTGCTGGCCACGACCGGGAGACCCATGAGGCGACACACAATTGGCCAAGCGTCGTCCGAGTTAGGGGAGGGTTTGGCCGGCCGGGATGTCCTTGTCCCATCACGCTGTAGCGACTCCTGTGGCAGGCTCATGCACGCTGACACAGTTACCAGGTGTATGGTGTTTCCTCCGAAACAGAATGTTTTTTTGCGGATGGGAATAATTTGTATGTATAAAATGTATAATAGCAATATTTTAAATTTCTAAATCGGGTAATTTTGGAAACATTTATTTCAAGTTGCATCGGGACACTTCTGGGGGGATTCTGGTAAGACGCCGGCAAAGTTGGCTGAATTCTGGTAGACAGAAACGGCCCGATGTACTGCCCGATTCTGGGCAGTCATTCATTTTGATTCCGGGCCGAGTCCGACACATGATTCCGGGCCGATTCAATCAGTTCCGGCTCCCCGGAAGAGGGCCGTTTCTGGGCTGATTCCTCATTGATAGCTGGGAACAAAAATCATCAGAATACAAAAAGTCATTACTTGACACATAGGAAAGAATCGACAACAAAACAAAATTGCAAGAATGCCATTTGGATCGAAACAGAGAGTACACAGTAGCAGAATACCTGAACACTGTGACTGACCTAAACTTAAGGAAAGCTTGGACTATGTACAGACTCAGTGAGCATAGCCTTGCTATTGAGAAAGGCCACCGTAGGCAGACCTGGCTCTCAAGAAATGTGCACACTGCCCACAAAATGAGGTGGAAACTGAGCTGCACTTTCTAACCTCCTGCCAACTGTATGACCATATTAGAGATACATATTTCCCTCAGATTACACAGATCCAGAAAGAATTCGAAAACAATAAAATGTTGATATTGGGTAAAATACCACAGTGCCATCACAGCAGCAGAATTTGTGACCTGTTGCCACAAGAAAATTGAGTGGAGCACAATTTTTTTTTACAGTTGAAGTAGGAAGTTTACATACACTTAGGTTGGAGTCATTAAAACTTGTTTTTCAACCACTCCACAAATTTATTGTTAACAAACTATAGTTTTGGCAAGTCGGTTAGGACATCTACTTTGTGCAAGACATAAGTAATTTTTCCAACAATTGTTTACAGAATTATTATTTCACTTATAATTCACTGTTACACAATTCCATTCTCCTCAATTTTTCAAATCACCAGCCTCCACTGGGGTCACTGTATTTTAGATGTTCCCAAAACTTTAATTTGTATTGTTAGTAGATATTGGCCTAATTCTGCCCTGTATGCATTGTTTGTAGTTTTCCTCTGAGCAATCTTACAGCAGTCTGCATGCAGGGTTTATATTATATTATTATATTATATTATAATATAAATATACATTTTGTAGGTTCATTTTTACCTAGCTAGCTAGCTACATGTCCTAAGAAATCAGCCAAGACATAACAAAAAAAATTCATCAGACCAGAGGACATTTCTCCAAAAAGTACAATCTTTGTCCCAATGTGCAGTTGCAAATCGTAGTCTGGCTTTTATATGGTGGTTTTGGAGCAGTGGCTTCTTCCTTGCTGAACGGCCTTTCAGGTTATGTCGATATAGGACTCGTTTTACTGTGGATATCGATACTTTTGTACCTGTTTCCTCCAGCATCTTCACAAGGTCCTTAGCTGTTGTTCTGGGATTGATTTTCACTTTTCGCACCAAAGTACGTTCATCTCTAGGAGACAGAACGCATCTCCTTCCTGAGCGGTATGACGGCTGCGTGGTCCCATGGTGTTTATACTTGCGTACTATTGCTTGTACAGATGAACATGGTACCTTCAGGCATTTGGAAAATGCTTCAAAGGATGAACCCGACTTGTGGAGGTCTGCAATTTTTTTTCTGATGTCTTGGCTGATTTCTTTTG
>NC_138305.1:18280000-18325000 GCF_965601325.2 Salmo salar
CTGGGAGGGGGTCCCTGAGTCGCCGGTTTGCTTGGGAGGGGGTTCCTGGGTCGCCGGTTTGCCTGGGAGGGGGTCTCTGGGCAAGAAAAAGTTGAAGACGCCCCACAGCACATAGTTACTGCAAAGTTTGAATGAAAAACAGATAACTGAAAGAGTGCTTTCAAAAATCGTAATGTTTTGCTTAAATAACTTGGTCCAATTATCGCATTTGGGTGGATACCTACTCAACTAAAGTGAAATGTTTGGAGACAGCGGCCATTGTGACAGAGGGGTGTGGAAGCGAGAAACCCAACTTCCTTCATAAGCAATCTGTGCTGTTTGGGGGGGGGGGGGACCTGGGTCCCATGCCACTGATAAACGTTGCACACCAATCAACAGTTTTGAAGTCAAATGGCCAATTGTTTACCTCACAGCGGAACTGGGGACTCTGACCTAAGACGATCAGCATCTACCTAGACCTGAGTGCTGAACTGCTGAAACAGAGGGAGACCTACAACATCTACCTAGACCTGAGGGCTGAACTGCTGAAACAGCTGGACAAGAGTAAGTTCAGATTAGAGCTGGACCAGAGTAAGTTCAGATTAGAGCTGGACCAGAGCTAGTTCAGACCAGAGCTGGACCAGAGCTAGTGCTAGTTCAGACTAGAGCTGGACCAGAGCTAGTTCAGACCAGAGCTGGACCAGAGCTAGTTCAGACCAGAGCTAGTTCAGACCAGAGCTAGTTCAGACCAGAGCTGGACCAGAGCTAGTTCAGACCAGAGCTGGACCAGAGCTAGTGCTAGTTCAGATTAGAGCTGTTCCAGAGCTAGTTCAGATCAGAGCTGGACCAGAGCTAGTTCAGACCAGAGCTAGTTCAGACCAGAGCTGGACCAGAGCTAGTTCAGACCAGAGCTAGTTCAGACCAGAGCTAGTTCAGACCAGAGCAGTAGTTCAGACCAGAGCTGGACCAGAGCTAGTTCAGACGCGAGCTAGTTCAGACCAGAGCAGTAGTTCAGACCAGAGCTGGACCAGAGCTAGTTCAGACCAGAGCAAGTTCAGACCAGAGCTAGCTCAGACCAGAGCAGTAGTGCAGACCAGAACTGGACCAGAGCAAGTTCAGACCAGAGCTGGACCAGAGCAAGTTCAGACCAGAGCTAGCTCAGACCAGAGCAGTAGTGCAGACCAGAACTGGACCAGAGCAAGTTCAGACCAGAGCTGGACCAGAGCAAGTTCAGACCGGAGCTGGACAAGAGCAAGTTCAGACCAGAGCTGGACCAGAGCTAGTTCAGACCAGAGCTGGACCAGAGCTAATTCAGACCAGAGCTAGTTCAGACCAGAGCTAGCTCAGACCAGAGCAAGTTCAGACCAGAGCTGGACCAGAGCTAGTTCAGACCAGAGCTAGTTCAGACTAGAGTTAGTTCAGACCAGAGCTGGACCAGAGCTAGTTCAGACCAGAGCTAGACCAGAGCTACTTCAGACCAGAGCTGGACCAGAGCTAGTTCAGACCAGAGCTGGACCAGAGCTAGTTCAGACCAGAGCTGGACCAGAGCTAGTTCAGACCAGAGCAGTAGTCGTGATTAGTAGTCGCGGTCAGTAGTTGTGTATTTGTGGTCAATAGTTGTGTAGTCTTGGTCAGTAGATGTGGTCAGTAGATGTGGTCAGTAGTTGTGGTGTTGTGGTCAGTAGTTGGGTTGTTGTGGTCGGTAGTTGGGTTGTTGTGGTGAACGATATCTAAGGAAGTCTCGAGGTTTTGCTCGCCTGAGGTAGAGTATCTCATGATAAGCTGTAGACTAGAGAGTTTTCATCTGTATTTTTTGTAGCTGTCTACATACCACCACAGACTGATGCTGGCACTCAGACCACACTCATTGAGCTGTATTCCGCCACAAGCAAACAGGAAAACACTCACCCAGAGGTGACGCTTCTACTAGTCTTTAATGCAGGGAAACCATCTTACCAAATTTCTATCAGCATGTTGAATGTGCAACAAGAGGGAAAAAACTTTGGAACACCTATACTCGACACAGAGAGACGCACACAGAGACGCTCGCCCTCCATTTGGCAAATCTAAAACCATAATTCTATCCTCCTGATTCTTGCTAAAAAAACTAAAATTTAAGTAGGAAGCACCCTTGACTCGATCAATAAAAAAAGTTGTCAAATGAAGCAGATGCTACTAATTGTAGTGACTGGTTGTAGATTTAAAGTAGTGGTAGTGTCTGGTTATAGTAGTGGTAGTGACTGGTTATAGTAGTGGTAGTGACTGGTTATAGTTATAGTAGTTGTAATGTCTACAGTAATAATGGTAGTGACTGGTTATAGTACTGGTAGTGACTGGTTATAATAGTGGTAGTGTCTGGTTATAGTAGTGGTAGTGTCTACAGTAGTAATGATAGTGACTGGTTATAGTAGTGGTAGTGACTGGTTATAGTAGTGGTAGTGACTGGTTATAGTTATAGTAGTGGTAGTGTCTACAGTAGTAATGGTAGTGTCTGGTTATAGTTATAGAAGTGGTAGTGTCTACAGTAGTAATGGTAGTGACTGGTTATAGTAGTGGTAGTGACTGGTTATAGTTATAGTAGTGGTAGTGTCTACAGTAGTAATGGTAGTGACTGGTTATAGTAGTGGTAGTGTCTACAGTAGTAATGGTAGTGACTGTTTATAGTAGTGGTAGTGACTGGTTATAGTAATGGTAGTGACTGGTTATACTAGTGGTAGTGACTGGTTATAGTAGTGGTAGTGTCTACAGTAGTAATGGTAGTGACTGGTTATAGTAGTGGTAGTGTCTTCAGTAGTAATGGTAGTGACTGGTTATAGTAGTGGTAGTGACTGGTTATAGTAGTGGTAGTGACTGGTTATATTAGTGGTAGTGTCTACAGTAGTAATGGTGGTGACTGGTTATAGTTATAGTAGTGGTAGTGACTGGTTATAGTGGTGGTAGTGACTGGTTATAGTTATAGTAGTGGTAGTGTCTACAGTAGTAATGGTAGTGAGTGGTTATAGTAGTGGTAGTGTCTACAGTAGTAATGGTAGTGACTGGTTATAGTAGTGGTAGTGTCTACAGTAGTAATGGTAGTGACTGGTTATAGTAGTGGTAGTGTCGACAGTAGTAATGGTAGTGACTGGTTATAGTTATAGTAGTGGTAGTGACTGGTTATAGTAGTGGTAGTGACTGGTTAAAGTTATAGTAGTGGTAGTGACTGGTTATAGTAGTGGTAGTGACTGGTTATAGTAGTGGTAGTGACTAGTTATAGTAGTGGTAGTGTCTACAGTAGTAATGGTAGTGACTGGTTATAGTAGTGGTAGTGTCTTCAGTAGTAATGGTAGTGACTGGTTATAGTAGTGGTAGTGACTGGTTATAGTAGTGGTAGTGACTGGTTATAGTAGTGGTAGTGACTGGTTATAGTTATAGTAGTGGTAGTGTCTACAGTAGTAATGGTAGTGACTGGTTATAGTTGTGGTAGTGACTGGTTATAGTTATAGTAGTGGTCGTGTCTACAGTAGTAATGGTAGTGACTGGTTATAGTAGTGGTAGTGTCTACAGTAGTAATGGTAGTGACTGGTTATAGTAGTGGTAGTGTCTACTGTAGTAATGGTAGTGACTGGTTATAGTTATAGTAGTGATAGTGACTGGTTATAGTAGTGGTAGTGACTGGTTATAGTTATAGTAGTGGTAGTGTCTACAGTAGTAATGGTAGTGTCTGGTTATAGTTATAGAAGTGGTAGTGTCTACAGTAGTAATGGTAGTGACTGGTTATAGTTATAGTAGTGATAGTGACTGGTTATAGTAGTGGTAGTGACTGGTTATAGTTATAGCAGTGGTAGTGTCTACAGTAGTAATGGTAGTGACTGGTTATAGTTATAGAAGTGGTAGTGTCTACAGTAGTAATGGTAGTGACTGGTTATAGTGGTGGTAGTGACTGGTTATAGTTACAGTAGTGGTAGTGTCTACAGTAGTAATGGTAGTGACTGGTTATAGTAGTGGTAGTGTCTACAGTAGTAATGGTAGTGACTGGTTATAGTAGTGGTAGTGACTGGTTATAGTAATGGTAGTGACTGGTTATACTAGTGGTAGTGACTGGTTATAGTAGTGGTAGTGACTGGTTATAGTAGTGGTAGTGTCTACAGTAGTAATGGTAGTGACTGGTTATAGTGGTTATAGTGACTGGTTATAGTTATAGTAGTGGTAGTGACTGGTTATAGTAGTGGTAGTGTCTACAGTAGTAATGGTAGTGACTGGTTATAGTAGTGGTAGTGACTGGTTATTGTAGTGGTAGTGACTGGTTATAGTAGTGGTAGTGACTGGTTATAGTAATGGTAGTGTCTACAGCAGTAATGGTAGTGACTGGTTATAGTAGTGGTAGTGTCTACATTAGTAATGGTAGTGACTGATTATAGTTATAGTAGTGGTAGTGTCTGGTTATAGTAGTGGTAGTGGTAGTGACTGGTTATAGTAGTGGTAGTGTCTACAGCAGTAATGGTAGTGGCTGGTTATAGTTATAGTAGGGGTAGTGACTACAGTAGTAATGGTTGTGACTGGTTATAGTAGTGGTAGTGACTACAATAGTAATGGTAGTGACTGGTTATAGTAGTGGTAGTGACTGGTTATAGTTATAGTAGTGGTAGTGACTGGTTATAGTAGTGGTAGTGACTGGTTATAGTAGTGGTAGTGTCTACAGTAGTAATGGTAGTGGCTGGTTATAGTTATAGTAGTGGTAGTGACTGGTTATAGTAGTGGTAGTGTCTACAGTAGTAATGGTAGTGACTGATTATAATTATCCTCTTGACGGTCGCCTAGGATAAGGGGCGCTACAGCGATTTTTGAAAATAATTAGTGCCCATTTTAAACGGCCTCCTACTCAAACTCAAAAGCTAGGATATGCAGACAGATCGTAACAGGAAGTGGAATTCTGAATTGCGGACTCAACTTCATCACTTTGCCTATAAATCACACCGTGAGCAATGGTTCATTGAGCACTTCCTATTGCTTCCACTAGAACTGGTTATAGTAGTGGTAGTGTCTACAGTAGTAATGGTAGTGACTGGTTATAGTAGTGGTAGTGTCTTCAGTAGTAATGGTTCCTATTGCTTCCCCAGTCTTTACAAAGTGGTTTGAGCCTTCTACTGTGAAAACTGACACAAGGAGAGTCTGTGGAACGTGGTCACATGAGGAGGGCCATCACCATTATGACGCCGGCGCCCCTGGCTACCCTCCCCTTTCGAAACGTTTTGAAAGACAATGCAATCGTCCCCCTTGAATCTTATTGGAGCTCTGGTTGAAAAAGGCCCTAAAGATTTATGTTATACAACGTTTGACATGTTTGAACAAACCTAAATAAAAAAAAATGCATTTTGTTGAAAGAAGAGTCCCGCGCACGACGGAACTTTTGGAGCAGCCTTCAGAACGCGCTAACAAGAACAAGCTATTGGAACATAAAGGATTAACTTTTTCGAATGAAAATATATTTGTTGTGGACCTGGGATTCCTGGAAGTGCCTTCTGATGAAGATAATCAAAGGTAAGGGATTATTGACAATAGTATACAAGAGTAGATTTGATATGTGATTGTTCCAAGATGGCGCTGACCTGTAACGGTAGCCTATTTTTCTGAGTATCGCATCCCCTTTTATCGCAAAGTGTGATTACCCAGTAAAGTTCTTTTTAAATCTGGCATTGCAGGTGCTTTCAAGAGATATTCATCTATAAATCTTAGAATGACAATATTACATTTTAAAAATGTTTTCGAATAGTAATTTAGTAAATTGTAGCGTTGTTTCACCGGATGCATTTGAGGGAAAATAGTTAGTCAACGTCACGCTCCGATGTAAAATGCTGTTTTTATATATAAATATGAACTTTATCGAACAAAAGAATGCATGTATTGTGTAACATGATGTCCTAGGAGTGTCATCTGATGAAGATTGTCAAAGGTTAGTGCTGCATTTAGCTGTTTTTTGGTTATTTGTGATGCATGTGGTTGGTCGGAAAATGGCTATGTGGCTACTTTTACGATATACTCCTCTAACATAATCTAATGTTTTGCTTTTGCTGTAAAGCCTTTTTGAAATCGGACAACGTGGTTCGATTCAGGAGAGGTGTATCTATAAAACAAAATACATGGTCCTATATTTGAAAAAATATATATATTACATTTCGTTATGCTAATGGCGATAGGTTTTTTCGCTGGATGTCGAGCCCGTCCAGAGGTTAAAGTAATGGTAGTGACTGGTTATAGTTATAGTAGTGGTAGTGACTGGTTATAGTAGTGGTAGTGACTGGTTATAGTAGTGGTAGTGTCTACAGTAGTAATGGTAGTGTCTGGTTATAGTTATAGTCTGGTTATAGATGGTTTGGGCTCTCTCTATCTCTATCTCTCTATCTCTCAATCTCTCTCTCTCTCTCTCCCTCTCTCTTGAATGATTACTGTTTGAAAAGTTAGTTTACGCTAATCTATACAAATTCTTATAGTTACAAATGATCAACGATTTTAAGAATTGAAAGTTAGGATAGCTTGAACATGTTAGCTGTTTCTTGCTTGAACGGTTTAATAGTTACTGTTGGTGAGGTATTTTATGAACATGTATCGCCTAAGAAGTCTAGATATTATTATTTTTGCATTCAAGTCTATGGTCCTTTTTTCCCCATTTAACTAGCTCTGGTCATTTACATATTGTTATTGTTCAAAAGTATAAATTCAATATAAAGTATTTGCTCTCTTCAATCTTAGTTGGTTTAGTTCGGACAATTGGATCTTGTTTTTGTTTTAATCGCTTAAATAGTTTAACAAAATGAAACCAAAATATTTAGATTGACTATTTTTGTAAATGCATAAGAACAAAAAACAGAAATAATACATTTTTCAGAAGTTTTCAGACCCATTTTCGTCATTTCCGGACACAACTTGTAGACTTGTTTACGTGTTGCTGTGTGTTTTGTTGCTGACGTTACTTTGCTACCTGCCAACTTTACGGTTTTTACTTTTTAATTACCATTTTATATATATTTTTTTCTTCCCTTGCTTGACTTTTTTCATTGAACTTTTTCATTGAACTTTTATTAACATGATGCCTTCTAATTGCAGTCGCTGTTCTCATAATATACAGGAGAACGATCGCCTTATGGCGAGGATAGCTGTGCTGCAAGCCCAGCTTCAGACGCAATCATTAGGAAAGGGTAATTTAAGTGTAGGAAAGGCTGATACAGTGTCTGTGCCACCAGTAAGTACAGATAGTAGTATAAATCCCCTCGCACGGTCCCCGCAGCCGGACAACTTTCTCAGGCTTCTAGAAGGAAACGCTGTAGGAATGCTCAACCGGTGTCGCTCATTCAGCCGACAGAAACTTTCAACCGGTTCTCCCCATTAAGCTGCGAGTCGGAGTCATAGGCCGAGCCTTCTCTGGTCTCTAATCCTCCCGTTACGGGGTCTGAGACGCCGAAGCCTCCCACCATTAGCTCTGACAAATTGAAAACCCTAGTCATTGGCGACTCCATTACTCACAGTATTAGACTTAAAACCAATCATCCAGCGATCATACACTGTTTACCAGGGGGCAGGGCTACCGACGTTAAGGCTAATCTGAAGATGGTGCTGGCTAAGGCTAAAACTGCCGAATGTAGAGAGTATAGGGATATTGTTATCCACGTCGGCACCAACGATGTTAGGATGAAACAGTCAGAGGTCACCAAGCGCAACATAGCTTCAGCATGTAAATCAGCTAGAAAGATGTGTCGGCATTGAGTAATTGTCTCTGGCCCCCTCCCAGTTAGGGGGAGTGATGAGCTCTACAGCAGAGTCTCACAACTCAATCGCTGGTTGAAAACTGTTTTCTGCCCCTCCCAAAAGATAGAAAGAGGGCCAATTATCTAAAAATTCTGGGACTCACCCACAAACAGGATCAAGCTTAGTGGAGTCTTCCACTAGCACAGTCAGTGTAGTCAGCTCAGCTATTCCCATTGAGACCGTGTCTGTGCCTCGCCCTAGGTTGGGCAAAACTAAACATGGCGGAGTTCGCTCTAGCAATCTCACTGGAATAAAGACCTCCTCCATTCCCGCCATTATTGAAAGAGATTGTGATACCTCACATCTCAAAATAGGGCTACTTAATGTTAGATCCCTCACTTCAAAGGCAGTTATAGTCAATGAACTAATCACTGATCATAATCTTGATGTGATTGGCCTGACTGAAACATGGCTTAAGCCTGATGAATTTAATGTGTTAAATGAGGCCTCACCTCCTGGTTACATTAGTGACCATATCCCCCGCGCATCCCGTAAAGGTGTAGGTGTTGCTAACATTTATGATAGCAAATTTCAATTTACAAAACCCCCCCGATGTTTTCGTCTTTTGAGCTTCTAGTCATGAAATCTATGCAGCCAACTCAATCACTTTTTATAGCTACTGTTTACAGGCCTCCTGGGCCATATACAGCATTCCTCACTGAGTTCCCTGAATTCCTATCGGACATTGTAGTCATGGCAGATAATATTCACATTTTTGATGACTTTAATACTCACATGGAGAAGTCCACAGACTTACTCCAAAAGGCTTTCGGAGCCATCATCGACTCAGTGGGTTTTGTCCAACATGTTCCAGACCTACTCACTGCCATAATCATACTCTGGACCTAGTTTTATCCCGTGGGATAAATGTTGTGGATCTTAATGTTTTTCCTCCTAATCCTGGACTATCGGACCACCATTTGATTACGTTTGCAATCGCAACAAATAATCTGCTCAGACACCGACCAAGGATCATCAAAAGCCATGCTATAAATTCTCGGACATCCCAAAGATTCCTAGATGCCCTTCCAGACTCCATCCACCTACCCAAGGACGTCAGAGTACAAAAATCGGTTAACTCCCTAACTGAGAAACTAAATTTAACCTTGCGTAATACCCTAGATGGAGTCGCACCCCTAAAAACAAAAAACATTTGTCACAAGAAACTAGCTCCCTGGTATACAGGAAATACCTGAGCCCTGAAGCAAGCTTCCAGAAAATTGGAACGGAAACGGCGCCACACCAAACTGGAAGTCTTCCGACTAGCTTGGAAAGACAGTACCGTGCAGTATCGAAGAGCCCTCACTGCTGCTCGATCATCCTATTTCTCCAAATTAATTGAGGAAAATAAGAACAATCCTAAATGTATTTTTGATACTGTCGCAAAGCTAACTAAAAAGCAGTATTCCCCAAGAGAGGATAGCTTTCACTTCAGCTGTGATGAATTCATGAAATTCTTTGAGGAAAAGATCATGATTATTAGAAAGCAAATTACAGACTTCTCTTTAAATATGCCTATTCCTCCAAAGTTCAGTTGTCCTGAGTCTGCACAACTCTGCCAGGACCTAGGATCAAGGGAGACACTCAAGTTTTTTAGTACTATATCTCTTGACAATTTGATGAAAATAATCATGGCCTTTCAACCTTCAAACTGCATACTGGACCCTATTCCAACTAAAGAACTGAAAGAGCTGCTACCTGTGCTTGGCCCTCCTATGTTGAACATAATAAACGGCTCCCTATCCACCGGATGTGTACCAAACTCCATAAAAGTGTCAGTAATAAAGCCTCTCTTGAAAAAGCCAAACCTTGACCCAGAAAATATCAAAATCCATCGGCCTAAATCTAATCTCCCATTCCTCTCAAACATTTTTGGAAAAGCTGTTGCGCAGCAACTCACTGCCTTCTGAAGACAAACAATGTATATGAAACGCTTCATTCTGGTTTTAGACCCCATCATAGCACTGAGACTGCACTTGTGAAGGTGGTAAATGACCTTTTAATAGCGTCAGACCGAGACTCTGCATCTGTCCTCATGCTCCTAGACCTTAGTGCTGCTTTTGATACCATCGATCACCACGTCCATTTGGAGAGATTGGAACCCCAAATTGGTCTACATGGACAAGTTCTGGCCTGGTTTAGATCTTATCTGTCGGAAAGATATCAGTTTGTCTCTCTGGATGGCTTGTCCTCCGACAAATCCCGTATGGCTCAGTTGGTAGTGCATGGTGTTTGCAACGCATGGTGTTTGCAATGCCAGGCTTGTGGGTTCGATTCCCACGGGGGAACAGTATGGGGAAAAAATGTATGAAATGTATGCATTCACTACTGTAAGTCGCTCAGGATAAGAGCTTCTACTAAGTTGTAAATCAACTGTACATTTTGGTGTTCCTCAAGGTTCCGTTTTAGGACCACTATTGTTTTCACTATATATTTTACCTCTTGGGGATGTCATTCGAAAACATAATGTTAACTTTCACTGCTATGCGAATGACACACAGCTGTACATTTCGATGAAACATGGTGAAGCCCCAAAATTGCCCTCCCTGGAAGCCTGTGTTTAAGACATAAGGAAGTGGATGGCTGCAAATGTCCTACTTTTAAACTCGGACAAAACAGAGATGCTTGTTCTAGGTCCCAAGAAACAAAAAGATCTTCTGTTGAATCTGACAATTAATCTTGATGGTTGTGCAGTCATCTCAAATAAAACTGTGAAGGACCTCAGCGTTATTCTGGAGCCTGATCTCTCTTTTGACGAACATATCAAGACTGTTTCAAGGACAACTTTTTTCCATCGATGTAAAATTGCAAAAATCTGAAAATGCTGTCCAAAAATGATGCAGACTACTTCAATGCTCTACTTTCCAGCTACCCAGATAAAGAACTAAATAAACTTCAGTTAGTGTTAAACACGGCTGCTAGAATCCTGACTAGAACCCAAAAATGTGATCATATTACTCCAGTGCTAGCCTCTCTGCACTGGCTTCCTGTTAAGGCAATGGCTGATTTTAAAGTTTTACTGCTAACCTACAAAGCATTACATGGGCTAGCTCCTACCTATATTGCCGATTTGGTTCTGCCGTACATACCTACACGTACGCTACGGCCACAAGATGCAGGCCTCCTTACTGTCCATAGAATTTCTAAGCAAACAGCTGGAGGCAGGGCTTTCTCCTATAGAGGTCCATTTTTAATGGAATGTTCTGCCTACCCATGTGGGAGACGGAGACTCGGTATCAACCTTTAAGTCTTCATTGAAGACTCATCTCTTCAGTAGGTCATATGCTTGAGTGTAGTCTGGCCCAGGAGTGTGAAGGTGAACGAAAAGGTACTGGAGCAACGAACCGCCCTTGCTGTCTCTGCCTGGCCGGTTCCCCTCTCTCCACTGGGATTTTCTGCCTTTAACCCTATTACAGGGGTTGAGTCACTGGCTTACTAGTGCTCTTCCATGTCATCCCTAGGAGGGGTGTGTCAGGGGTTGAGTCTGACGTGGTCTTCCTGTCCGGGTTGGTGCCCCCCCTGTCCGGGGGTATCGTCGGATGGGGCCACAGTGTCTCCCGACCCCTCCTGTCTCAGCCTCCAGTATTTATGCTGCAGTAGTTTATGTGTCGGGGGGCTGGGGTCAGTCTGTTATATCAGGAGTATTTCTCCTGTCTTATCCGGTGTCCTGTGTGAATTTAACCTCTCTAGGGTCGGCGGGACGAAATCGTCCCACCTACGTAACAGCCAGTGGAATCCTGTGGCGCGTTATTCAAATACCTTAGAAATGCTATTACTTCAATTTCTCAAACATGTGACTATTTTACACCATTTTAAAGACAAGACTCTCGTTAATCTAACCACACTGTCCGATTTCAAAAAGGCTTTACAATAAAGCAAAACATTAGATTATGTCAGCAGAGTACCCAGCCAGAAATAATCAGACACCCATTTTTCAAGCTAGCATATAATGTCACATAAATCCAAACCACAGCTAAATGCAGCACTAACCTTTTATGAGTATGCTCTCTTTTATTCTCTCTTTCTCTCTTTTTCTCCCTTTCTTTCTCCCTTTCTTTCTTTCTTTCTTTCTTTCTTTCTTTCTTTCTTTCTCTCTCTCGGAGGACCTGAGCCCTAGGACCATGCCTCAGGACTACCTGGCTTGATGACTCCTTGTTGTCCCCAGTCCACCTGGCCATGCTGCTGCTCCAGTTTCAAACGTTCTGCCTGCGGCTATAGGACCCTGACCTGTTCACCGGATGTGCTACCTGTCCCAGACCTGCTGTTTTCAACGCAGTAGAGATACTCTGAATGATCGGCTATGAAAAGACAACTGACATTTACTCCTGAGGTGCTGACCTGTTGCACCCTCGACAACCACTGTGATTATTATTATTTGACCATGCTGGTCATCTATGAACATTTGAACATCTTGACGATGTTCTGTTATAATCTCCAACCGGCACAGCCAGAAGAGGACTGGCCACCCCTCATAGCCTGGTTTTCTCTTGGTTTCTTCCTAGGTTCTGGCCTTTCTAGGGAGTTTTTCCTAGCCACCGTGCTTCTACACCTGCATTGCTTGCTGTTTGGGGTTTTAGGCTGGGTTTCTGTACAGCACATTGAGACATCAGCTGATGTAGGAAGGGCTTTGTAAATAAATTTGATTTGGTTTGATTAGTACTTTTTTGAAGCAAATTTGGCAGAGATTACAGTCTCGCGTCTTCTTGGGTATGACGCTACAAGCTTGGCACACCTGTATTTGGTGAGTTTCTCCCAACCTTCTCTGCAGATCCTTTCAAGCTCTGTCAGATTAGACGTGGAGAGTTGCTGCACAGTTTTTCTGGTCTCTCCAGAGATGTTTGATCAGGTTCATGTCCAGGCTCTGGCTGGGCCACTCAAGGACATTCAGAGACTTGTCCCAAAGCCACTCCTGTGATCTCTTGGCTGTGTGCTTAGGGTTGTTGTCCTGTTGGAAGGTGAACCTTCACCCCTTTTCTGAGGTCCTGAGTGCTGTAGAGCAGGTTTTCATCAAGGATCTCTCTGTACTTTGCTCTGTTCATCTTTGCTTCGATCCTGACTAGTCTCCCAGTCCCTGCCGCTGTAAAACATCCACACAGCATGATGCTGCCTCCACCATGCTTCACCGTAGGGATGATGCCAGGTTTCCTCCAGAAGTGACGCTTGGCATTCAGGCCAAAGAGTTCAATCTTGGTTTCATCAGACCAGAGAATCTTGTTTCTCATGGTCTGATAGTCTTTAGGTACCTTTTGGCATACTTCAAGAAGGCTCTCATGTGTCTTTTACTGAGGAGTGGCTTCCGTCTGGCAACTCTACCATAAAGGCCTGATTGGTGGAGTACTGTAGAGATGGTTGTCTTCTAGAAGGTTCTCTATTCTCCACAGAGGAACTCTAGAGCTCTTTCAGAGTGACCATCGGGTTCTTGGACACCTCCCTTATTGCTCATTTTGGCTGGGCAGCCAGCTCTAGGAAGAGTCTTGGTGGTTCCAAACTTCTTCCATTTAAGAATGATGGAAGCCATTGTATTCTTGGGGACCTTCAATGCTGCAGAAATGTTTTGGTACCCTTCCCCAGATCTGTTTGACAACAATCCTGTCTCAGAGCACTATGACCTCATAGTTTGGTTTTTGCTCAGACATGCACTGTCAACTGTGGGACCTTATTTAGACAGGTGTGTGCCTTTCCAAATCATTTCCAATCAATTGAATTTACCACAGTTGGACTCCAATCAAGTTGAAAAACATCTTAAGGAAGATCAATGAAAATAGGATGCACCTGAGCTCAATTTTGAGTATCCTAGCAAAGGGTCTGAATACTTATGTAAATAAGGTATTTTTGTTCATTTAAAAAAAATAGATTTGCTAAAATTTATAAAAACCTGTTTTGCTTTCATTGTAGGTGTAGATTGCTGGTAAAAAAAAGGTGTAATACATTGTAGAATAACGTAACAAAATGTGGAAAAAGTCAAGGGGTCTGAATACTTTCCGAAGGCACTGTACACCCATAAATGTTCCATACGCACAAAAACGTATTTCTCTCAAAGACGTTTTTAACATCCCTGTTAGTGAGCATTTGTTGTTTTTCAAGATAATCCATCCACCTGACAGGTGTGGCATATCAAGAAGCTGATTAAACAGTATAATCATAACACAGGTGCACCTTGAGTGTTTCTCCTTTGCCAAGATAATCCATCCACCTGACAGGTGTGGCATATCAAGAAGCTGATTAAACAGCATGATCATTACACAGTTGCACCTTGAGTGTTTCTCCTTTGCCAAGATAATCCATCCACCTGACAGGTGTGGCATATCAAGAAGCTGATTAAACAGCAGGATCATTAAACTCATATTTTTTCTTATTTTTTCAAATTTTCACCTAAAAATGACAAATGCCTGTAGCTCAGGCCCTGAAGCAAGGAAATGCTCTTGGTATCATTTGAAAGGAAACACTTTGAAGTTCGTGGAAATGTGAAAGGACTGTAGGAGAATAACACAATAGATCCAGTAAGAGATAATACAAAGAAAAACAACCATTCTTTTGTATTTTTTTTACTGCCGACTCCGGGATGCTGGCCTTCTAGGCAGAGTTCCTCTGTCTGTGTTCTTTTGCCCATCTTAATCTTTTATTTTATTGGCCAGTCTGAGATATGTATTTTTCTTTGCAACTCTGCCTAGAAGGCCAGCATCCCGGAATCACCTCGTCACTGATGCTGAGACTGGGGTTTTGTGGGTACTATTCAATGAAGCTGCCAATTGTGGACTTGTGAGGCGTCTGTTTCTCAAACTAGACACTCTAATGTACTTGTCCTCTTGCTCAGTTGTGCACCGGGGCCTCCCACTCCTCTTTCTATTCTAGTTAGCGCCAGTTTGCTCTGGTCTATGAAGGGAGTAGTACACAGTGTTGTACGAGATCTTCAGTTTCTTGGCAATTTCTCACATGGAATAGCCTTCATTTCTCAGAACAAGAATTGGCTGACGAGTTTCAGAAGAAAGTCTTTGTTTCTGGCCATTTTGAGCCAGTAATTGAACCCACAAATGCTGATGCTCCAGATACTCAACTAGTCTAAAGAAGACCAGTTTTATTGCTTCTTTAATCAGAATAACAGTTTTCAGCTGTGCTAACATAATTGCAAAAGGGTTTTCTAATGATCAATTAGCCTTTTAAAATGATAAACTTGGATTAGCTAACACAACGTACCATTGGAACACAGGAGTGATGGTTGCTGATAATGGGCCTCTGTACGCCTATGTAGATATTCCATAAAAAATCTGCCGTTTCCAGCTACAATATTCATTTACAACATTAACAATGTCTAGATCTGAGAGGGCATAGAGAGAGAGAAAGGGAAAGAGAGAGAAAGAGGGACTATAGAGAGAGAGAAAGTGTGAGGGAGAGAGAGATAGAGAGCATAGAGAGAGAAAGAAAGAGAGAGGGAGAGGGAGGAAGAGAGGGAGAGAGAGAGATGGGAGAGAGAGAGGGGAGAGAGAAAGGGAGAGAGAAAGAGAGAGGGGTTTGAGAGAGAGAGAGAGAAAGAGAGAGAGAGGGAGAGAAGGAGAGAGAGAGACAGATGGGGAGACAGAGAGAGAAAGGGACAGAGAAAGAGAGAGGGGTTGAGAGAGAGAGAGAGAGAGAGAGAGAGAGAGAGAGGGGGGGGAGGGGGAGAGAGACAGCAAGAGGGAGAGAGAAGTAGAGAGAGGGGGGAGAGAGAGAGAGCGAGTGGGAGAAAGAAAAAGAGAAAGAGAGAGAGAGATGGGGGAGAGAGAGCAAACCCCTGTGAGTTCTGTGACCTCAGCTGCTCTGATTAAGTGTGTCAGTAAAACAGCCTCCATGTAAAACTAGCCCTGAGGTGCTGCGGCCACCTGCACTCCCTCTTTCTCTTGGATCGCTCCCTCTTTCTCTTTCTCTCTACCCTCCTTCCCTCTTTCTCTCAATCTGCTCCTTTCATCCCATACTAGGGGGTTGGAAGTGAGGGGGTTGACTTGGTGGGGCTAGAGGCAAATTGAAATTCCATAGCCCCAACCTCATATAAACACCACCACACACACACACACACACACACACACACACACACACACACACACACACACACACACACACACACACACACACACACACACACACACACACACACACACACACACACACACACACATATTTCAGTCCAGTTAAAAGTCAGATTTAAACACACCCTAACCCAACGCACACACACCCGATGGTGATGGTTTAAAATGGGTCCTATCCAAACAGGAAGCTGACCTTTGACCCGGCAGCAGTAAGGCCACAGCAGTGGAGATTTCATTAGTCAGCTAACACAGCCTAATTATCCGCTTCAGCACACCTGTAAAACTTTACTGTGTGTCAATCTGTAACTCTCCCGACGGTCTCTCACACACTGCTGCCTCTGTAACTCTCCCCACGGTCTCTCACACACCGCTGCATCTGTAACTCTACCCACGGTATTTCACACACCGCTGCATCTGTAACTCTCCCCACGGTCTCTCACACACCGCTGCATCTGTAACTCTCCCCACGGTCTCTCACACACCGCTGCATCTGTAACTCTCCCCACGGTCTCTCACACACCGCTGCATCTGTAACTCTCCCCACGGTCTCTCACACACCGCTGCATCTGTAACTCTCCCCACGGTCTCTCACACACCGCTGCATCTGTAACTCTCCCCACGGTCTCTCACACACCGCTGCATCTGTAACTCTCCCCACGGTCTCTCACACACCGCTGCATCTGTAACTCTCCCCACGGTCTCTCACACACCGCTGCATCTGTAACTCTCCCCACGGTCTCTCACACACCGCTGCATCTGTAATTCTCCCCACGGTCTCTCACACACCGCTGCATCTGTAACTCTCCCCACGGTCTCTCACACACCGCTGCATCTGTAATTCTCCCCACGGTCTCTCACACACCGCTGCATCTGTAACTCTCCCCACGGTCTCTCACACACCGCTGCATCTGTAACTCTCCCCACGGTCTCTCACACACAGCTGCATCTGTAACTCTCCCCACGGTCTCTCACACACCGCTGCATCTGTAACTCTCCCTACGGTCTAACACACACCGCTGCATCTGTAACTCTCCCCACAGTCTCTCACACACCGCTGCATCTGTAACTCTCCCCACGGTCTCACACACACCGCTGCATCTGTAACTCTCCCCACGGTCTCTCACACACCGCTGCATCTGTAACTCTGTGTTTCGGTGAGTGAGTGTGTATGTGTGTGTGTGTGAATGTGTTTGTGTGTTTGTGTGCGTGTGTTCGTGTGTGTGTGTGTGTGTGCATGTGTCTGTGTGTTTGTGTCCGTGTATGTGTGCGGGTGTGTCTGTGTGTGTCGGTGTGTTCCTGTGTGTGTTTGTATGTGTGCATATGTGTGTGTGTGTGTGTGTGTGTTTGTGAGTGTGTGCATGTGTCTGTGTGTGTTTTTGTGTAGGTGTGTATGTGTGTTTTCATGTGTGTGTGTGTGTTCGTGTGTGTGTGTGTGTGTGTGTGTGTGTGTGTGTGTGTGTGTGTGTGTGTGTGTGTGTGTGTGTGTGTGTGTGTGTGTGTGTGTGTGTGTGTGTGTGTGTGTGTGTGTGTGTGTGTGTAGCAGAAGCTGTTGATAAAACATTGAGGAGACAGACAGTATGGTACTGACATCTCCTAGAGGATTATATTAACAGGACCAATTGGTCAATCAACTCTGGACAGAAAATAACCAACAGGATGTTGACATAAACACTGAGAAATCAAAGATGTTTTAAACCATTCAGGTATGGCTCTACTCTACCCAGCCTGCTCTACTCTAAGGCAAAGACCAACTACCCAGCCTGCTCTCTTCCCAGGCAAAGACCAACCACCCAGGCTGCTCTCCTCCCAGGCAAAGACCAACTACCCAGTCTGCTCTCCTCCCAGGCAAAGACCAACTTCCCAGGCTGCTCTCCTCCCAGGCAAAGACCAACTACCCAGGCTGCTCTCCTCCCAGGCAAAGACCAACTACCCAGCCTGCTCTCTTCCCAGGCAAAGACCAACCACCCAGGCTGCTCTCCTCCCAGGCAAAGACCAACTACCCAGCCTGCTCTCCTCCCAGGCAAAGACCAACCACCCAGGCTGCTCTCCTCCCAGGCAAAGACCAACTACCCAGTCTGCTCTCCTCCCAGGCAAAGACCAACTTCCCAGGCTGCTCTCCTCCCAGGCAAAGACCAACTTCCCAGGCTGCTCTCCTCCCAGGCAAAGACCAACTGAGCACCTAAGAACTCTTTAAAACTCTTTAACTCCAGAAACTCCCTTCCTATAGGAATGTTCCATCATGATAGCCCCAAAACACAATTCCTCAAGGAATGTTCCAGCACATTAGCCCCAAAACACAATTCCTCAAGGAATGTTCCATCGTGATAGCCCCAAAACACATTCCTACCAGAAATGCATCATTTCCTGTGCACATATAACATCATAAACAGCAGTTTCGCATAAAGTCACACTTCAATAGCTTGTGCAATAACTGCTCCTTTACGTCACAAAATACACATTCATGAAGTAATTCACCCCCGGGATAATTAATCACTTTGGTTATTCCCATCAACCAATAAATGTTCCTGGGTGACTGGCAGACTAATGAGTTTCATGCCTAATGAACACCAGCACTTCAACAAGGAAACAGAGCAGAGCTCCAGACAGACTAATCAGGTTCAATTACAGGTTTATTACAGGATTATTACAGGATTGTTACAGGATTATTATAGGATAATTACAGGATTATTATAGGATTATTATAGGATTATTACAGGATTATTATAGGATTATTATAGGATTATTATAGGGTTATTACAGGATTATTATAGGATAATTACAGGATTATTACAGGATTATTATAGGATTATTATAGGGTTATTACCGGATTATTATAGGATTATTATAGGATTATTATAGGGTTATTGCAGGATTATTACAGGATTATTATAGGATTATTTTATGTGTATTACAGATTTATTACAGGATTATTACATGATTATTATATGATTATTATGGGATAATTACAGGATAATTACAGGATTATTACAGGCTTATTACAAGATTATTACAGGATTATTATAGGATTATTATAGGATTATTACAGGATTATTATAGGATTGTTACAGGATTATTATAAGATTATTAGAGGATTACACTTCAGTTGTTATTCTGGTAATACATTTCACATTGTTAGAGCATGTACATTTAAATGGGCAGCTTTATACACAGAAGAAACATGGTTAACAAGTTACATTGTTTTACCTACTGGCGTGCACAACAAACACTAGACTTTGGCACCTTATGACAAAGTAAGGTTGGCCAACAGAATGTGCAACTCAAACCAACAAATTCTATTATTTTCAGGATTTTTGACTATACTGTGAAGAGATATATAATAGTCTTTCTCAAAACAATAATTTGTTTAGGTGTCATTGTCGATAAGTCACAGACATGCGCTCCATGACAGCATGGGTTAGAGTGTGTCTGTAAGGCTTGTGTTGTAATGCTGTTCAGGGTTCACCTTCTACAACCTACAGCATGCTGCCACAGTTTAATATAGTAGTTAGTACTCCATGCCACAGTTAATATAATTAATATATTAGTTAGTACTGCATTCCACAGTTTAGTATTTGTTTTTATTATGGATCCCCATTCATTCCTGCCAAGGCAGCAGCTACTCTTCCTGATGTTTATTACGGATCCCCATTAGTTCCTACCAAGGCAGCAGCTACTCTTCCTGGGGTTTATTATGGATCCCCATTAGTTCCTGCCAAGACAGCAGCTACTCTTCCTGGGGTTTATTTTGGATCCCCATTAGTTCCTGCCAAGGCAGCAGCTACTCTTCCTGGGGTCCAGCAAAATTAATGCAGTTTATAAAATGTTAAAACATTACAATACGTTCACAGATTTCACAACACACTGTGTGCCCTCAGGACCCTACTCCTCCACTACCACATATCTACAGTACTAAATCCATGTGTGTGTCTGTGTGTGTCTGTGCCAATGTTTGTGTTGCTTCACAGTCCCTGCTGTTCCATAAGTAGTTTTTTAATCTGTTTTTTAAATCTAATTCTACTGCTGCATCAGTTACTTGATGTGAAATAGAGTTCCATGTAGTTATGGCTCTATGTAGTACTGTGTGCCTCCCATAGTCTGTTTTGGACTCTGTGAAGAGACCTCTTGTGACATGTCTTGTGGGGTATGAATGGGTGTCTGAGCTGTGTGCCAGTAATTTAGAAAGACAGCTCGGTGCATTCAACATGTCAATAACTCATAAATAAAAGTAGTGATGAAGTCAATCTCTCCTACACTTTCAGCCAGGAGAGATTGACATGCATATTATTAATATTAGCTCTCTGTGTACATCCAAGGGCCAGCCGTGCTGCCCTATTCAATTTTTCTAAGTCCTTTTTTGTAGCACCTGACCACACGACTGAACAGTAGTCCAGGTGTGACAAAACTAGGGCCTTGTTGATAATGTTGTTAAGAAGGCAGAGCATCGCTTTATTACTGTCACGAATCCCACCGAAGGTGGCTCCCCTGCCTGCTCGGGCGGCGCTCGGCGGTCGTCGTCACCGACCTACTAGCCGCAGCTGATCCTTTTTTCCTTTTCGTTTGGTTTGTCTTATTGTTTGCACCTGTTCCTCATTTGTCTTTTGATTTTGGTTATTTAAGCCTGGTTAGCCCGCCCAGTGTTGTGCGGGATTATTTTAGCGTCAGGTTGTGTTTTTGTCATTGGATGTGCTGGCGATTTACGACTGTGATATTGTAGGCTCGCTGTGCACCTGTTTTGGGCACTTGGCATTTTTTCCACGCCGTTTGTGTTGGCGTTGTTCGTGTTGTGTTTTTGATTGAAATAAACACAAAGCTCCGTACCTCTGCTCTCTGCGCCTGACTCCTACCACCACTCCTAGCAATCGTGTGACAATTACATACAGACTTCTCCCCATCTTAGCTACTATTGCATCAATATATTTTGACCATGACAGTTTACAGTCTAGTGTTACTCCAAGCAGTTTAGTCATATCAACTTGCTCAATTTCCACATTATTTTTTACAAGGTTTAGTTGAGGTTTAGAGTTTAGTGAGTGTTTTGTTCCAAATTAAATGCTTTTAGTTTTATAAATATTTAGGACTAACTTATTCCTTGCCACCCACTCTGAAACTAACTGCAACTCTTTGTTAAGTGTTGCAGTCATTTCAGTCGCTGTAGTAGCTGATGTGTATAGTGTTGAGTCATCCGCATACAGACACTCTGGCTTTACTCAAAGTCAGTGGCATGTCATTGGTAAAAAATTGAAAAAGCAAGGGGCCTTAACAGCTACCCTGGGGAATTCCTGATTCTAACAGGATTATATTTGATAGACTTCCATTAAAGAACCCATTCTGTGTTGTTAGACAAGTAGCACTTCATCCACATTATAGCAGGGGGTGTAAAGCCATAACACATATGTTTTTCCAGCAGCAGACTATGATCGATAATGTCAAAAGCTGCACTGAAGTCTACCAAGACAGCCCCCACAATAATTTTATCATCAATTTCTCTCAGCCAATCATCAGTTATTTGTGTAAGTGCTGTGCTTGTTGAGTGTCCTTCCCTACAAGCATGCTGAAATTATGTTGTCAATTTGTTTACTGTAAAATAGCATTGTATTTGGTTGAACACCATTTTTTTCCAGAAGTTTACTAAGGGTTGGTAACAGGCTGATTGGTCAGCTATTTGAGCCAGTAAAGGGGGCTTTACTATTCTTGTGTAGCGGAATGACTTTAGCTTCCCTCCAGGCCTGAGGGCACACACTCTCTAGTAGGCTTAAATTGAAGATGTGGCAAATAGGATTGGCAATATCGTCTGCTAGTATCCTCAGTAATTTTCCATCCAGATTGTCAGACCCCGGTGGCTTGTCATTGTTGATAGACAACAATACTTTTTTCACCTCTTCCACACTGACTTTATGGAATTCAAAAGTACAATTCTTGTCTTTCATAATTTGGTCAGATATACTTGAATGTGTAGTGTCAGCATTTATTGCTGGCATGTCATCCCTAAGTGTGCTTATCTTGCCAGTAAAAAAGTAATTCAAGTAGTTTGCAATATCAGTGGGCTTTGTGATGAATGAGCCACCTGATTCAATAAATGAAGGAGCCTGTCACAACGGTATAAATGATTTGGGAGACAGACGCAGGAATGCGTAATAGGGTTTTTATTTATTGTACCCAAATTATGGCGTGCCGTCTAAAGGCACGGGGACGAAGACCAAACAAACACGTATAAAAACACAGGGTTGAAACCCAAACAAAAGAGCGAGGAGGACCTCGACTAAATAACACACATGCACAATGATTAACCTGTTGGGTCTAGGGGGCAGCATTTGCACGTCTGGATAAAAAAAATGTACCCGATTTAATCTGGTTACTAATCCTACCCAGTAACTAGAATATGCATATACTTATTATATATGGATAGAAAACACTCTAAAGTTTCCAAAACTGTTTGAATGGTGTCTGTGAGTATAACAGAACTCATTTGGCAGGCAAAACCCTGAGACATTTTCTGACAGGAAGTGGATACCTGATGTGTTGTATTGACTTTAAACCTATCCCATTGAAAAACACAGGGGTTTAGGAATATTTTGGCACTTCCTATTGCTTCCACTAGATGTCACCAGCCTTTACAAAGTGTTTTGAGTCTTCTGGAGGGAGATCTGACCGAACAAGAGCCATGGAACGGTGATGTCCCATTAGACACCTGGCGCGCTAGTTCATGTTGGGTACCCTCGTTCCAATACGTTATAAAAGAGTATGCATTCGTCCACCTTGAATATTATTCATGTTCTGGTTAAAAAAGGCCCTAATGATTTATGCTATACAACGTTTGACATGTTTGAACGAACGGAAATATATTTTTTCCCCTCGTTCATGACGAGAAGTCCGGCTGGCTTACATCATGTGCTAACGAGACGGAGATTTTTGGACATAAATGATGAGCTTTTTTGAACAAAACTACATTCGTTATGGACCTGTGATACCTGGAAGTGACATCTGATGAAGAGAATCAAAGGTAATGGATTATTTACATAGTATTTTCGATTTTAGATCTCCCCAACATGACGTCTAGTCTGTATCGCAACGCGTATTTTTCTGGCCGCAGTGCTCAGATTATTGCAAAGTGTGATTTCCCAGTAAGGTTATTTTTAAATCTGGCAAGTTGATTGCGTTCAAGAGATGTAAATCTATAATTCTTTAAATGACAATATAATATTTTACCAATGTTTTCTAATTTTAATTATTTAATTTCTGACGCTGACTTGACTGCCGGTTATTGGAGGGAAACGATTTCCTCAACATCAATGCCATAGTAAAACGCTGTTTTTGTATATAAATATGAACTTGATAGAACTAAAAATGCATGCATTGTCTAACATAATGTCCTAGGAGTGTCATCTGATGGAGATTGTAAAAGGTTAGTGCATCATTTTAGCTGGTTTTATGGTTTTGGTGACCCTGTCTTTGACTTGACAAAACATTACACACAACTCTTGTAAATGTACTGTCCTAACATACTCTAAATTTATGCTTTCGCCATAAAACCTTTTTGAAATCGTAAAACGTGGTTAGATTAAGGAGATGTTTATCTTTCAAATGGTGTAACATAGTTGTATTTTTGAAAAATTTGAATTTTGACATTTATTTGGATTCAAATTTGCCGCTCTTGAAATGCACCTGCTGTTGATGGAGTGCACCACGGGTGGCACGCTAGCGTCCCACCTAGCCCCAAGAGGTTAAATTAACACACGGGAAGAGACCTGTAATCATCTGCGCAATCCACAAGGGCACGAAAGCCCAAAACACACAGCACAGGCACTCACACGCACCAACGGACCCCTCCCCTGATAACCGACAGGGCACTGGTAAACCAAAGGGCACACTTATACAAGTACTAATCAGTGGAATAGGGGACAGGTGTGAGTAATGAAAGTTCCGGAGGGATCCGTGACAGAGCCGAGTTTTTTCCCCAAAATATCAAGAAATATCAAAAAATTGTTTCATAGATTTTTAAAATTTTATTTAATGTTTATTTCACCTTTATTTAACCAGGTAGGCCAGTTGAGAACAAGCTCTCATTTACAACTGCGACCTTTCCAAGATAAAGCATAGCAGTGCGACAAAAACAACAACACAGAGTTACACATAAACAAACGTACAGTCAATAACACAAAAGAAAAGAAAAATTGAAAAATCTATGCACAGTGTGTGCAAATGTAGAAGAGTAGGGTGGTAGGCAATAAATAGGCCAAAGAGGAAAAATGTATTACAATTTAGCGTTAACACAGGAGTGATCGATGTGCAGATCATGACGTGCAAGTAGAGATACTGGGGTGCAAAAGAGCAGGAGGGCAGGTAATAGTATGGGGATGAGGTAGTCAGGTGTGCAATTTACAGATTGGCTGTGTACAGGTACAGTGATCGGTAAGCTGCTCTGACAGCTGATGCTTAAAGTTAGAGAGGGAGATATAAGACTCCAGCTTCAGAGATTTTTGCAATTCGTTCCAGTCATTGGCAGCAGAGAACTGGAAGGAAAGGTGGCCAAAGGAAGTGTTGGCTTTGGGGATGACCAGTGCAATATACCTGCTGGAGCACGTTCTACGGGTGGATGTTGCTATGGTGACCAGTGAGCTGAGATAAGGCGGGGCTTTACCTAGCAAAGACTTATAGATGACCTGGAGCCAGTGGGTTGGCTGGCCCCTATGAAGCGAGGGCCAGCCAACGAGAGCATAGAGGTTGCAGTGGTGGGTAGTATATGGGGCATTGGTGACAAAACGGATGGCACTGTGATAGACTACATCCAGTTTGCTGAGTAGAGTGTTAGGGGCTATTTTGTAAATGACATCGCCGAAGTCACGGATAGGTAGGACAGTCAGTTTTATGAGGGTATGTTTCGCGGCATGAGTGAAGGAGACTTTGTTGCGAAATAGGAAGCCGATTCTAGATTTAATTTTGGATTGGAGATGCTTAATGTGAGTCTGGAAGGAGAGTTTACAGTCTAACCAGACACCTAGGTATTTGTAGTTGTCCACATATTCTAGGTCAGAACCGTTCAGAGTAGTGATGCTAGTCAGACGGGAGGGTGCGGGCAGCAATTGGTTGAAGAGCATGCACTTAGTTTTACTAGCATTTAAAAGCAGTTGGAGGCCACGGAAGGAGTGTTGCATTGAAGCAACACTCTGGAGGGTTGTTAACACAGTGTCCAAAGAAGGACCAGACGTATACAGAATGGTGTCGTCTGCGTAGAGGTGGATCAGAGAATCACCATTAACAAGAGCGACATCATTGATATTTTCAGAGAAAAGAGTCGGCCAGAGATTGAGCCCTGTGGCACCCCATAGAGACTGCCAGAGGTCCGGACAACAGGCCCTCCGATTTGACACACTGAACTCTATCTGAGAAGTAGTTGGTGAACAAAGCGAGACAGTCATTTGAGAAACCAAGGCTATTGAGTCTCCCGATAAGAATGTGGTGATTGACAGAGTCGAAAGCCTTGGCCAGGTCGATGAATACGGCTGCACAGTACTGTCTTTTATCGATGGTGGTTATGATATTGTTTAGGACCTTGAGCGTGGCTGAGGTGCACTCACGACCAGCTAGGAAACCAGACTGCATAGTGGAGAAGGTACCGTGGAATTTGAAATGGTCGGTGATCTGTTTATTAACTTGGTTTAAGAAGATTTTAGAAAGGCAGGGCAGGATGGATATAGATCTGTAGCAGTTTGGGTCTAGAGTGTCTCCCCCTTTGAAGAGGGGGATGACCGCGTCAGCTTTCCAATCTTTGGGGATCTCAGATGATACGAAAGAGAGGTTGAATAGGCTAGTAATAGGGGTTGCAACAATTTCGGTGGATAATTTTAGGAGAGGGTCCAGATTGTCTATCCCAGCTGATTTGTAGGGATCCAGATTTTGCAGCTCTTTCAGAACATCAGCTGTTTGGATAAAGGTGAAGGAGAAGGGGGTGCTGAGGTGTTGGCCGGGGTAGGGTTAGCCAGGTGGAAAGCATGTCCAGCCTTGGAAAAATGCTTATTGAAATGATCGATTATCGTAGATTTATCGGTGGTGACAGTGTTTCCTATGCTCAGTGCAGTGGGCAGCTGGGAGGAGGTGCTCTTATTCTCCATGGACTTTACAGTGTCCCAAAACTTTTTGGAATTAGTGCTACAGGAAGCAAATTTCTGTTTGAAAAAGCTAGCCTTAGATTTCCTAACTGACTGAGTATATTGGTTCCTGACTTCCCTGATGAGTTGCATATCGCGGCGGCTATTCGATGCTAATGCAGAACGCCACAGGATGTTTTTGTACTGGTCAAGGGCAGTCAAGTCTGGGGTGAACCAAGGGCTATATCTGTTCTTAGTTCTACGTTGTTTGAATAGGGCATGCTTATTTAAGATGGTGAGGATATCACTTTTGAAGAGCAACCAGGCACCCTCTACTGACGGGATGAGGTTGTACCTGGTAGGTTCCTTGATAATTTGTGTGAGATTGAGGGCATCTAGCTTAGATTGTAGGACCACCGGGGTATTAATAAGCAAGTCCCAGTTTAGGTCCCCTAACAGTACGAACTCTGAAGATAGATGGGGGGCGATTCATTCACATATGGTGTCCAGGGCACAGCTATAGCAAGCGGCAACGGTGAGAGACGTGTTTCTGGAAAGGTGTATTTTTAACTTGTTTCTGGAAAGGTGGATTTTTAAAAGAAGAAGCTCGAATTGATTAGGCACAGACCTGGATAGTATGACAGAACTCTGCAGTAGATTGCAACTCCACCCCCTTTGGCAGTTTTATCTTGTCAGAAAATGTTATAGTTAGGAATTTCAGTATTTTTGGTGGTCTTCCAAAGCCAGGATACAGACACAGCTAGGACATCCGGGTTGGCGGAGTCTGCTAAAGCAGTGAATAAAACAAACTTAGGGAGGAGGCTTCTAATGTTAACATGCATGAAACCAACGCTTTTACGGTTACAGAAGTCAACAAATGAGAGCGCCTTGGGATTGGGAGTGATGCTGGGGGCTGCAGTGTCTGAGCTAACCTCTACATCACCAGAGGAACAGAGGAGGAGTAGGATAAGAGTACGGCTAAAGGCTATAAGAACTGGTCGTCTAGTGCGTTCGGAACAGAGAGTAAAGGGGGCAGGTTTCTGGGCACGGAAGGATAGATTCAAGACATAATGTACAGACAAGGGTATGGTAGGATGTGAGTACAGTGGAGATAAGCCTAGGCATTGAGTGACAATGAGAGAGGTTTTGTCTCTAGAAGCACCATTTAAGCCAGGTGCGGTCACCGCATGTGTGGGGGGTGGAACAACAGGGCTAGCTAAGACATATTGAAAAGGGCTGGAGGCTCTACAGTGAAATAAGACAAAAATTACTAGATTCGAGGCTAGCTCCAGGCTAACTGGTGCTTGTTTTGGGACAGAGACATTAGCCAGGAGTAGCCACTCGGATAGCAGCTAGCTAGCTGCGATGATCCGGAGTTAAGGTTCAGAGCTTGCGGTAGGAAACCGGAGATATGGTGGAGAACAGCAGTCCGATATGCTCTGGGTTAATATCACGCTGTGCAGGCCTGCAGGAGATGACTTGGCTGAAGCTAGCAGATGTCCCAGTTAACGGCGATGGCTAACTAGCAGTGGCTAACTGACTACTAGCGAGTAGCTAGTTAGCTGACTAGCTTCTGTAGGGGGTTACGGTTCTAAAGTATAAGAAAATGGCAGATCCATACCGCATTGGGTGAGGCAGGTTGCAGGAGAGTATGATGGAAAAATTAGATTAAAAATATATACGAAATATATACAAAGAAAGAAATGATATATACAAGGGACAGAACAAGACAATCAAAACATCTATGCCATCTTGGATCCTAGTGTAGTGTAGTTAACCTGTTGGGGATAGGGGGCAGTATTTGCACGGCCGGATAAAAAACGTACCCGATTTAATCTGGTTACTACTCCTGCCCAGTAACTAGAATATGCATACAATTGTTTGATTTGGATAGAAAACACCCTAAAGTTTCTAAAACTGTTTGAATGGTGTCTGTGAGTATAACAGAACTAATTTGGCAGGCCAAAACATGAGAAGATTTCAAACAGGAAGCGCTCTCTCTGACCATTTCATGGCCTTTTTGATCATCTCTAACCAAAACAGGGGATCTCTGGCATAACGTGACGTTTTCTAACGCTCCCATAGGTTCTCAGAAGGCGCCAGAACGATGAATGGTGGCTTTGCAGGCCATGGCTAAAAAACATTAGCGCATTTGGTAAGTGGTCGATCTGAGGACAATGAGACTGGAGGCGCATGCACGAGCCGACACCGTGTTTACTTTCTCTCTCTTTGAACGAAAACAACGACTCCCGGTCGGAATATTATCGCTTTTTTTACGAGAAAAATAGCATAAAAATTGATTTTAAACAGCGGTTGACATGCTTCGAAGTATGGTAATGGATTATTTTGAATTTTTTTGTCACGAAACACGTCGGGCGCGTCACCCTTCTTTACCCTTCGGATAGTGTCTTGAACGCACAAACAAAACGCCGCTATTTGGATATAACTATGGATTATTTGGAACCAAACCAACATTTGATATTGAAGTAGAAGTCCTGGGAGTGCATTCTGACGAAGAACAGCAAATGTAATCCAACTTTTCTAATAGTAAATCGGAGTTTGGTGAGTACCACACTTGGTGGGTGTCAAAATAGCTAGCCTGTGATGGCCGGGCTATCTACTCAGAATATTGCAAAATGTGCTTTCACCGAAAAGCTATTTTAAAATCGGACATAGCGAGTCCATAAAGGAGTTCTGTATCTATAATTCTTAAAATAATTGTTATGTTTTTTGTGAACGTTTATCGTGAGTAATTTAGTAAATTCACCAGAAGTGTTCGGTGGGAATGCTAGTCACATGCTAGTCACATGCTAATGTAAAAAGCTGGTTTTTGATATAAATATGAACTTGATTGAACAAAACATGCATGTATTGTATAACATAATGTCCTAGGTGTGTCATCTGATGAAGATCATCAAAGGTTAGTGCTGCATTTAGCTGTCTTCTGGGTTTTTGTGACATTATATGCTAGCTTGAAAAATGGGTGTCTGATTATTTCTGGCTGGGTACTCTGCTGACATAATCTAATGTTTTGCTTTCGCTGTAAAGCCTTTTTGAAATCGGACAGTGTGGTTAGATTAACGAGAGTCTTGTCTTTAACCTCTATGGGCTAGGCGGGACGAATTCGTCCCACCTACGTAACAGCCACTTGAAGCCTGTGGCGCGATTTTCAAAACCTTAAAAATCCTATTACTTCAATTTCTCAAACATATGACTATTTTACAGCTATTTAAAGACAAGACTCTCGTTAATCTAACCACACTGTCCGATTTCAAAAAGGCTTTACAATGAAAGCAAAACATTAGATTATGTCAGCAGAGTACCAAGCCAGAAATAATCAGACACCCATTTTTCAAGCTAGCATATAATGTCACCAAAACCCAGAAGACAGCTAAATGCAGCACTCACCTTTGATGATCTTCATCAGATGACAACCCTAGGACATTATGTTATACGATACATGCATGTTTTGTTCAATCAAGTTCATATTTATATCAAAAACCAGCTTTTTACATTAGCATGTGACGTTCAGAACTAGCATACCCCCGCAAACTTCCGGGGAATTCGCTAACATTTTACTAAATTACTCACGATAAACGTTCACAAAAAGCATAACAATTATTTTAAGAATTATAGATACAGACCTCCTCTATGCACTCGATATGTCCGATTTTAAAATAGCTTTTTGGTGAAAGCACATTTTGCAATATTCTAAGTACATAGCCCAGGCATCACGGGCTAGCTATTTAGACACCCGGCAAGTTTTGCACTCACCAATATCAGCTTTACTATTATAAAAGTTTCATTACCTTTTGTTGTCTTCGTCAGAATTCACTCCCAGGACTGCTACTTCAATAACAAATGTTGGTTTGGTCCAAAATAATCCATCGTTATATCCGAGTAGCGGCGTTTTGTTTGTGCGTCCCAGACACTATCTGAAATGGTAAATCAGGGTCGTGCGCATGGCGCAATTCATGACAAAAAAAATCTAAATATTCCATTACCGTACTTCGAAGCATGTCAACCGCTGTTTAAAATCCATTTTTATGCCATTTTTCTCGTAGAAAAGCGATAATATTCCGACCGGGAATGTCCATTTAGCTAAACTGAGGAAAGTAAACAAAGCTTTCTGTCGACGCGGGCACGAGCCTGAGTCTCACAGTACTGTAACCAGCCACTACCCAAACGCGCTACTTTTTTTCAGCCAGAGCCTGCAAAGCCACGATTCAGCTTTTTGCCGCCTTCTGAGACCCTATGGCAGCCGTAGGAAGTGTCACGGGACAGCTAAGATCCTCACTCTTCAATAAACAGACAAGAAGAACGACACCTTGTCAGACAGGCCACTTCCTGCCTGAAACCTTGTCAGGTTTTTGCCTGCCAAATGAGTTCTGTTAAACTCACAGACACCATTCAAACAGTTTTAGAAACTTTAGGGTGTTTTCTATCCATGTGTAATAAGTATATGCATATTCTAGTTACTGGGTAGGAGTGGTAACCAGATTAAATCGGGTACGTTTTTTATCCAGCCGTGTCAATACTGCCCCCTATCCTAAACAGGTTAAAATGATGTAAAATAGTCATATGTTTGAGAAATTGAAGTAATAGCATTTCTAAGGTATTTGAATATCGCGCCACGGGATTACACTGGCTGTTGAGTAGGTGGGACGCAAGCGTCCCACTGGCCCAGAGAGGTTAATGGGTGTGTGCTTATTAGTAACTGGAATAAGTAGTTTTATAAATGTGTCAAGTGCAGTGTCTGGTTGTTCCTCATTACACGCCACAGACCAGCAAATATTATTTACATCATTAACATATGAATCACTACAAAACTTATTGTATGACCTCTTATACACTATATTAGGCCCAGCCTTTGGAATTTTGGTTTTCCTAGATATGGCTACTATATTGTGAACACTTGTAACGCCCTGGCCATAGAGCTTGGTTTTTTGTTCTTTATTTTGGTTAAGCCAGGGTGTTACATTGGGTGGGCGTTCTATGTTCCTTTTTCTATGTTTTTGTATTTCTTTGTTTTGGGCCGAGTAGGGTACCTAATCAGAGGCTGCTGTCTATCGTTGTCTCTGATTTGGAATCATACTTAGGCAGCCTGTTTTCCTTTGGGGTCTGGTGGGTAGATGTTTCTGTTGTGTGGTTTGCACCGACAGAACTGTTGGCTTTCGTTTTCCCATTTTTTTTTTAAGTGTATCATTAAAAATCATTATGAACACTTACCACGCTGCAGCTTGGTCCCCTCTTCCAGACGATCGTTATAACACTATATCCTATGGATTTGGATACTGCTTTAAATGAAATATCTGCAGCGTTTGTAAAAATGTGATCAATACATGTTGATGATTTAATTCCTGTGCTGTTTGTAACAACCCTGGTAGGTTGACTGACAACCTGATCCAGGTTGCAGGCACTAGTTACCAGTTTGAAGTGTTTTCCTGAGTGGGCAGCTTGATGATAGCCAGTCAATATTTAAATCACCCAGAAAATATACTTCTCTGTTGATATCACATACATTATCAAGCATTTCACACATATTATCAGATACTGTATCAGGTATGAAGGGAAGACCCAGATGCCGACCACGTCGAATTAACAATAGTTTAATATTCCAACAGGGGCAAGCCTAACCCTAATCCTAACCTTGGAAACAGGAGACAAAGGGCTGTGAGACATAGGTTTAACTCGGGGCACATGAAAGGTGGGGTGATTCCACCCGGAGGGGCAGATCCCAGGTGGATAGCCATACCTTCTGCCCGAGACGATACCGGGGAGCCGGGGTCCGATGTCAATCCGCTTGTTGTTGATACCTGGAGGTGGTCTTGACCAGGGCCGACCGGGCTCTCCTCCAGGTACGACGACAGCGGCAGACAAACATCTGTGCAGAAGGAATGCCGGACTCTTCCTCCTGCTCGGGGAAGAGCGGGGGCTGATACCCCAGTGAACATTCAAATGCAATAGGCTCGTGGCAGAGCAGGGAAGAGTGTTGCATGCTTATTCCACCTACACAAGCTACTGGCTCCAGGTGGTGGGGATGCAGCGCAGAGATGTCTCAAGGTCCTGGTAGGCTCGCTCTGACTGGCCGTTGAACTGGGGTGGAACCCAGAGGACAGGCTGGCCGACGAACCATTGAGGGTGCAGAACGCCTTCCAGAAACATGGTGAGAACTGAGTGCCCCGGTCAGAGACCATGTCCACGGGCAGCCCATGGCTCCGGAAGACATGCTGCACCATAACTTTGCCGTCTCCTTGGCCGAGGGTAGTTTGGGCAGAGGAATGAAGTGGGCGGCCTTGGCAAACCGGTAGACCACTGTCAGGATGGCAGTGTTGCCCTCAGAATCCCGTGACGAAATCCAGGGCTATGTGGGACCAGGGACGGTGAGGGACAGGCAGAGGTTGCATAAGGCCACCCGGAGGTTGCCGAGGAGTCTTGTTCTGAGCACACACGGTGCAAGCGGCGATAAATGTGGAGACGTCAGGAACCATGTTGGGCTACAAGAAGCGTCGTCGCACAAATGCCAGGGTCCGCCGGGAGCCCCGGTGGCAGGCAAGCCTGGAGGAATGGGCCCACACCAGGACCGTGGAGCGGACAGTGTCAGGCATGAAAATCTTGTCCCCCCCCCCAAGGTTCGGCTGGGACCGCTGCGCCTCCTGGACCTGTTTCCCGATACCCCAGCTGAGTGTCGTCGCCAGGCACGAGTTGGGAATGATGGTCTCGTGCTCCGGTGTGGTAGCCGTAGGGTTATAGCGGTGAGACAGGGCATCCGGCTTGGATACATCCAGGAGCTAGGGAGTCCCCAATGTAGTTCTCCATAGCCTTGGTTTCAGGTTCCGACAGCGAGTACAGACACTCCTAGGGCAGCATGGTGCTAGGGATAAGGTCAATCCCGCAGTCATAGGGGCGGTGCAGCAGAAGAAAAGTGGCCCGGGACTTGCTGAACACCTCCCAGAGATACTGGTACTCCGCGAGAATGATGGAGAGATCTGGAACCACCTCCGAGGACCCAGGAAGACGTCCCATGGCCGGTTGCGCCGACTTCAGACAATGGGCGTAGCAGAATGGACTCCAGCCCATGATGGCACTTGTAGACCAGTTGATATGTGTGTTGTTTCGCTGGACCCAGCAGAATTCCAAAACCACAGGAATCTGAGGGGACTTGATGTGCAGGAACTGAATGGTCTCGCTGTGATTACCTGACACACGTAGGCTGATGGGAGTGGTGTTATGGGTGACCCGACCTATAGAGCGTCCGTCCAACGATCTAACCTCAGGGGAATGGAGAGGGGCTGAGTGGAGATGTTCAGCTCGGAAGCCAGGGTGGTGTCCAAAAAGCTCTCATCGGCCCCCGAGTCAATGAGGGCCCGGAGAGATTTGGACTGGTTTCTCCACAGCAGAATGACATGAAAAGGGGTGCAAGTAAGGGAAGCAGAAAGGTTCCCCATATGGCCCACCAGAGTACTCGCTCCCTGGTGAGCATGGTCCTTTACCGGACAAGAGGACACAAAATGACCAAAAGTCCCGCAATACAGACAGCTCCTTGTGCTGATCCTGTGTTGCCGTTCCGCTGGCGACAGCCCAGCTCTGCCTAGTTGCCTGGGCTCAGGAAACAGTGCCTTGGCCCTCTTCGGTGACTGTCGAGGAAGGTCAGGAAACCGTGGGTGCTCTCTGCCACGGGACCGTCGGGGACTTCCGGGATGGCTCGGAGACGAGGTGGAATCCCTGGACGTGCAGTGACATCGAATTCCCTCTCCATCCGTCGTTCCCGCAAATTCCCATCGATGCGGATGGTCAAAGCGATGAGGGAGTCAAGATCCGTGGGCAACTCCCGAGCCGCAAGCTCGTCCTTAACCTCCTCAGAGACGCCATGCAAGAACATGTCGAACAATGCTTCTGGGTTCCACGCACTCTCTGCTGCCAACGTGCGGAAATCCACCACATAGTCGGCCACTGTGCGGGCATCCTGCTGGAGCTGGGTTAGCTTCCGGGCAGCTTCTCTCCCGGAGAGCGGGGTATCAAAAACCTTCCTCACCTCTCCCACGAACTCCTCCAGACTCACAAATATGGTCGGCTGCTGTTCCCATACGGCGGTGGTAGCCCAGGTGAGAGCCCTTCCAGACATCAGTGTGATGAGGTAGGCTATTCTGGAGCGATCCAAGGGGAAGTGTGCCCTCAAAAATGATCGCACGCTGAGCTAAAAACACCAGACAGGTGCTCGGCTCTCCATGAAAGCGTTCCGGGGGAGGTAACCGGGGCTCCAGGGAAGGAGGAGTAGCCTGTGGGGCGGCGCTACTGACGGGCGGTGGGGTTACCACCGTGGCAGGCTGCCCCCCAGCCAACCTGCGGAATTGCTCCCGCAGCATGTCCAACACCCGGTCATGGCACTCAGCCAATGTTTGGACCCCCTCCATCAGCCCACGAAGCAACTCCAATGGAGGCTCCTTGGGAGGAGATGGCGTTGCGCAGCTGGCCCGGGTCTGCTGGGTCAGATAACGGCCAGTTCGTACTATCAGGTATGAAGGGAAGACCCAGATGCAGACAACGTTGAATTAACAATGGTTTAATGTTCCAACAGGGGCAATAAACAGGTCAAGGCAGGCAGAGGTCAGTAAGCCAGAGGTGGGGCAACAGTACAGGATAGCAGGCAGGCTCAGGGTCAGGGGCCAGCAGAGTGGTTAGGCAGGCGGGCTCAGAGTCAGGACAGGCAAGGGTCAAAACCGGGAGGGCAAGAAAAGACTAGAAAAAGCAGGAGCGGAGACACAAAAAGCTGGTTGACTTGAACAAACAAGACGAACTGGCAAAAGACAGACAGAGAACACGGGTATAAATACACAAAGGATAATGGGGAAGATGGGCGACACTTGGAGGAGGGGTGGAGAAAAATCGCAAGGACAGGTGAAACAGATCAGGGTGTGACAAACTGACTGTTAGCACATGGTGGTCTATAGCTGCTTCCCACCAGAATGGGCTTTAGGTGAGGCAGATGAACCTGTAGCCATATTGCTTCAACAGTATTTAACATTAGATTGTCTCTGAGCTTTACAGGAATGTGGTTCTGAATATAGACTGCAACACCGCCTCTGTTGGCATTTCTGTCTTTTCGGTAGATGTTATAACCATGTATTGCTACCACTGTATCATCAAAGGTATTATCTAAGTGAGTTTCAGAGATAGTCAGAAATGAATGTCATCTTTTACAAGCAAGTTATTGACTTCATGGACCTTGTTTCTCAGGCTGCATATGTTAATATGGGCTATTTTATGCACTTTTCTGGGTTGCTTGATTGTTTTTAATGCTTTACTGGGAAGCTTATCAGAGGTAGATTTACTCATGTTATTTACATTGGAGCTGATAGTGCAGGGTGAGCTGCATAAAATGGTCTTCCTACTATTGAACACCGCCTCAGTGCTAACAGTGTAACTCTGGTTTATAGGATAATGATTACTGCTTACAATAGCTGTAGAATAAACAGATGTATTCGGTGCAATTAGGGGTACATAAATTAAATTACTTACATTGTGTTTGCCAATGCCCCTAAGATCATGTACATTTGATGCTGCATTATGATGACTCATTGTCACAATGGTAGGGATTAACTGAGCTGGTCTTGGATCATTGATAAGTCATTGTTTAAACTCAGCCTTGAAATGCGTGGACAGAGTCCAGGAGCCAAAATGATTTGGATGGACTCCGTCATTCCTGTAGAGTATCTTCTGTTTCCAAAGTTATCTATAAAAGTGACTCCAGCAGAGCTACAGTAGTCTTTTAGCCAGATGTGTAATGCCAGCAGTCTGCTGAATCGTTCACACCCGTGGCCCAACGATGGTACTGGACCTGAAATTATTGGCAATTTTTTGGAGTCTTTTAATGCTAAAATCAGTTCTTTAAAATCAATTTTCAAATGTTCCAAGCTAGCCTCCTGATGTGGTTTGACCCCAGTATGGTAGTTAATACTCCATGCCACAGTTAGTATAGTAGTTAGTACTGCATTAACAGTTTAGTATAGTAGTTAGTACTGCATGCCACAGCTTAGTATCGTCGTTAGTACTGCATGCCTCTGTTTAGCATAGTAGGTAATACTGCATGCCACAGTTTAGTATAGCAGTTAGTACTGCATGCCACTGTTTAGCATAGTAGTTAGTACTGCATGCACAGTTTAGTACAGTAGTTAGTACTGCATGCCTCTGTTTAGCATAGTAGTTAGTACTGCATTCCAGAGTTTAGTAGAGTAGTTAGTACTGTATTCCACAGTTTAGTAGAGTAGTTAGTACTGCATTCCACAGTTCAGTATAGTAGTTAGTACTGTATTCCACAGTTCAGTATCATAGTTAGTACTGCATTCCACAGTTTAGTATACCAGGTAGTACTTCATTCCACAGTTTCGTATAGTAGTTAGTACTGCATACCACAGTTTAGTATATTAGTTAATACTGTATTCCACAGTCTAGCATAGTAGTTAGTACTGCATTCCACAGTTTATTATAGCAGCTAGTACTGCATTCCACAGTTTAGTGTCGTAGTTAATACTGTATTCCACAATTTAGTAACTTAGTTAGTACTGTATTTCAGTTTAGTATAGTAGTTAGTACTGTGTTCCACAGTTTAGTATACTAGGTAGTACTGCATTGCACTATTTAGTATAGTAGTTAGCACTGCATTCCACAGTTTAGTATCGTAGTTAGCACTGCAATCCACAGTTTAGTATCGTAGTTAGCACTGCATTCCACAGTTTTGTATCATAGTTAGCACAGCATTCCACAGTTTAGTATCGTAGTTAGCACTGCATTCCACAGTTTAGTATCGTAGTTAGCACTGCATTCCACAGTTTAGTATCATAGTACTGAATTCCACAGTTTAGTATTCAAGTTAGTCATGTATTTCACAGTTTAGTATAGTAGTTAGTACTGTATTCCATAGTTTAGCATCGTAGTTACTACTGCATGGCACAGTTTAGTATAGTAGTTAGTACTGTATTCCACAGTTTAGTATGGTAGTTAGTACTGTATTCCACAGTTCAGTATAATAGTTTGTACTGTGTTCCATGGTTTAGTATGATGATGGAGGACAAGGTGTTCTTGGGGACCTTCAAGGCCGCATACATTTTTTGGTATACTTCCCCAGATCTGCGTCTGACGAAATCCTGTCTCGGAACTCTACGGAGAATTCCTTCAACATCATGGCTTTGTTTTTGCTCTGACATTAAATGTATTCATAAAGCCCTTTTTACATCACCTGGCTGTGCCGGGTGCAGATTATAACAGTACATGGCCAAGATGTTCAAACGTTTCATAGATGACCAGCAGGGTCAGATAATAATAATCACAGTGGTTGTAGAGGATGCAACAGGTCAGCACCTCAGGAGTAAATGTCAGTTGGCTTTTCATAGCCAATCATTCAGAGTTAGAGACAGCAGGTGCGGTAGAGAGAGAGAGAGAGTCAAAAACAACAGGTCCGGGACAAGGTAGCACATCCGGTGAACAGGTCAGGGTTCCATAGCTGCAGGCAGAACAGTTGAAACTGTAGCAGCAGCACGACGAGGTAGACTGGGGACAGCAAGGAGTCATCAGGCCAGGTAGTCCTGAGGCATGGTCCTAGGGCTCAGGTTCACCGAGAGAAGAGAGAAAAAGAGAGAGAGAATTAGAGGGAGCATGCTCAAATTCACACAGGACACCGGATAAGACATTAGAAATAATCCAGATATAACAGACTGACCCTAGCCCCCCGACACAAACTGTTGCAGCATAAATACTGGAGCCTGAGACAGGAGGGGTCGGGAGACCCTGTGGCCCCGCCCGACGATACCCCTGGACAGGGCCAACCAGGCAGTATGTAACGCCACCCACTTTGCCAAAGCACAGCCCCCACACCACTAGAGGGATATCTCCAACCACCAACTTACCATCCTGAGACAAGGCCGAGTATAGCCCACAAAGATCTCCCCCACGGCACGAACCCGAGGGGGGTGCCAACCCGGACAGGAAGATCACGTCAGTGACTCAACCAACTCAAGTGATGCACCCCTCCTAGGGACGGCATGGAAGAGCACTTTTAAGCCAGTGACTCAGCACCCGTTATACGGTTACAGGCAGAGAATCCCAGTGGAGAGAAGGGAACCAGCCAGGCAGAGACAGCAAGGGCGGTTCGTCGTTCCAGTGCTTTTCCGTTCACCTTCACACCCCTGGGCCAGACTACACTCAATCATAGGATCTACTAAAGAGATGAGCCTTCAATAAAGACTTAAAGGTTGAGACTGAGTCTGCATCTCTCACATGGATAGCCAGACCATTCCATAATAATGGAGCTCTATAGGAGAAAGCCCTGCATCCAGCTGTTTGCTTAGAAATTCTTGGAACAATTAGGAGGCCTGCGTCTTGTGACCGTAGCGTACGTGTAGGTATGTACGGCAGGACCAAATCGGAAAGATAGGTAGGAGCAAACCCATGTAATGCTTTGTAGGTTAGCAGTAAAACCTTGAAATCATCCCTAGCCTTAACAGGAAGTTAGTGTAAAGAGGCTAGCACTGGAGTAATATGATCAAATTTTGGGGTTCTAGTCAAGATTCTAGCAGCCGTGTTTAGCACTAACTGAAGTTTTATTTAGTTCTTTATCTGGGTAACTGGAAAGTAGAGCATTGAAGTAGTCTAATCTAGAAATGTAATGCTTGGACGTCGTGGGTGTGGAGTCAGGCGCAGGAGGCAGAAAAATGTTTGGTACAATACTTCTTTAATAAGTACCACAAAAGAGAAAATGCCCAAAACAACAGGGTGTGACAAAACCCAAAGTCCAAAACACGATCCACTACACAAACACAGTGAAACTGAACGTAACAAGCCCGCACACAGAACAGGTGGAGAGGCGGGCTTAAATAACACCACTAATTACCTAATGAATACAGGTGCAACTAATAAAGACATAACTAACAGAAAAAGGAAAAGGGGATTGGTGGCAGCTAGTAGGCCGGTGATGACGACCGCTGAGCACCACCCGAACAGGGAGAGGAGCCACCCTCGGTAGGATTCGTGACAAGAAGTGACAAAAGCATGGATTATTTTTTCTGCATATTTTTTGGACAGAAAGTTTCACATTTTTTACAGTGTTACGTCGATGGAAAAAAAGCTGTCCTTGAAACAGTGTTGATATGTTCGTCAAAAGAGATTTCAGGGTCCAGAGTAACACCAGGGTCCTTTACAGTTTTATTTGAGACGACTATTCAACCATCAACATTAATTTTCAGATCCAACAGAAGATCATTTTGTTTCTTGGGACCTAGAACTAGCATCTCTGTTTTGTCCGAGTTTAAAAGTAAAACATTTGCCGCCATCCACTTTCTTATGTCTGAAACACAGGCTTCCAGGGAGGGCAATTTTGGGGCTTCACCGTGTTTCATTGAAATGTACAGTGCCTTGCTAAACTATTCAGCATTGAAAGTTAACATTAAGTTTCTGAATAACATCACCAAGAGGTATAATATATTGTGGAAACAATAGTGGTCCTTAAACAGAACCTTGAGGAACACCGAAATGTACAGTTGATTTGTCAGAGGACAAACCATCCACCGACTGATATATTTTCGACAGATAAGTTCTAAACCAAGCCAGAACTTGTCCGTGTAGACCAATTTGTGTTTCCAATCTCTCCAAAAGAATGTGGTGATCGATGGTAACAAAAGCAGCACTAAGATCTAGAAGCACGAGGACAGATTCAGAGCCTCGGTCTGACGTCATTAAAAGTTAATTTACCACCTTCACGAGTGCAGTCTCAGTGCTATGATGGAGTCTAAAACCAGACTGAAGCGTTTCGTATACATTGTTTGTCTTCAGGAAGGCAGTGAGTTGCTGCACAACAGCTTTTTTGAGAGAAATGGGAGATTTGACATAGGCTGATCATTTTTTATATCTTCTGTGTCAAGGTTTGGCTTTTTCAAGAGAGGCTTTATTACTGCCACTTTTAGTGAGTTTGTTAGATATCCAGAAAGTCGTTTATTATGGTCAACGTAGGAGGGCCAAGCACAGGAAGCAGCTCTTTCAGTAGTTTAGTTGGAATAGGGTCCAGTATGCAGCTTGAAGGTTTAGAGGCCATGCCTATTTTCAACAATGTGTCAAGAGATATAGTATTAAAAAAACTTGAGTGTCTCCCTTGATCCTAGGTCCTGGCAGAGTTGTGCAGACTCACAACAACTGACCTTTGGAGAAATATGCAGATTTAAAGGGTCTAATCTGCTTTCTAATGATCATGATCTTTTCATCAAAGAGGTTCATGAATTTATCACTGCTGAAGTGAAATCCACCCTCTCTTGGGGAATGTTGCTTTTTAGCTAGCTTTGTGACAGTATCAAAAATAAATTTGGGATTGTTCTTCTTCTCCTCAATTAAGTTGGAAAAATAGGATTATCGAGCAGCAGTGAGGGCTCTTCGATACTGCACGGTACTGTCTGTCCAAGCTAATCGGAAGAGTTCCAGTTTGGTGTTGCAACATTTCCATTACAATTTTCTGGAAGCTTGCTTCAGGGCTCAGGTATTTTCGGTACACCAGGATGCTAGTTTCTTATGAGAATTTTTTTTTGTTTTTTAGGGCTATTATGCACGGTTACATGTAGTTCCTCAGTTAGGTGGTTAACCGATTTTTGAACTCTGAAGTCCGTGGGTAGGTGACGGGAGTCTGGAAGGGCATCTAGGAATCTTTGTGTTGTCCAAGAATTCATAGCACGGCTTTTGATGATCCTTGGTTGGGGTCTGAGCAGATTATTTGTTGTGATTGCAAACATAATAAAATGGTGGCCTGATAGTCCAGGATGATGACAGAGAGAGACAGGAAACACCTGGATAAATACACTGGGGAAAACAAGACCTGGTGGGGGTGGAGACAATCACAGGAACAGGTGAAACAGATCAGGGCGTGACATCACCAATTTTTTAATATTATCTGCCATGACTACAAGGTCTGATAGGAATTCAGGGAACTAAGTGAGGAACGCTGTATACGGTTGGGGAGGCCTGTAAACAGTAGCTATAAAAAGTGATTCAGTAGGCTGCATAGATTTCATGACTAGAAGCTCAAAAGACGAAAACATAGTCATTTTTTGGGGGGTAAATTGAAATTTGCTTTCGTAAATGTTAGCAACACCTTCGTCTTTGCAGGATGCGCGGGGGATATGGTCACTAGTGTAACCAGGAGGAGAGGCCTCATTTAACACAGTAAATTCATCAGGCTTAAGCCATGCTTCTGTCAGGCCAATCACATCAAGATTATGATCAGTGATTATTTCATTGACTATAACTGCCTTGGAAGTGAGGGATCTAACAGTAGGTAGCGCTATTTTGAGATATGCAATATCACAATCTCTCATGCACTGTCAACTGTGGGACCTTATATAGAAAGGTGTGTGCCTTTCCAAATAATGTCCAATCAATTGAATTGTGATATTGTAGAAAAATCTCAAGGATGATCAATGGAAACAGAATGTACCTGAGCTCAGTTTTGAGTCTCATAGCAAAGTGTCTGAATGCTTATGTAAATAAGGTATTTCTGTATTTTTACTTATAAATTTGAAAACATTTTTAAAAACCTGTTTTCGCTTTGCCATTATGGGGTATTGTGACGTCATTATGGGGTATTGTGATGTCATTATGGGGTATTGTGTGTAGATTGATGAGGAAAACAATTAATTTAATCCATTTTAGAATAAGGCTGTAACAAAACAAAGTGTGGAAAATGTCAATGGGTCTGAATAATTTCCGAATGCACTGTAGATAGCAATAAAAACTGTACCATAGAGGCTCAGAATAAGTTAGACTAAAAACTAAAAGAAATTGAGGAACTTATTCAAGAAAGATCAAGTAATATATTATAATATAATAATATATTATAAAAATAAAGTGAACTTGATGGAATGTGGGGAAAAATGCACACAATTATTTTTTAATCTTCAACATAGAAAAGAATTCACTGAAACTTTTTACAAATGTTTTGAAAGAGGAAGTAAAGTACTTTAAGTATATATTTTCGTTTCAGTCTCCTCCATCTCTACTAACCAATTTGTTTCTATTAATAATGCAAAATTAACAGCTGTACAGAAATACTTATGTGAATATTGTCAAAGACTCCAGCCACCCCAGTCATAGACTGTTCTCTCTGCTACCGCATTGCAAGCGGTACCGAAGCGCCACGTCTAGGTCTAAGAGGCTTCTAAACAGCTTCTACCCCCAAGCCATAAGACTCCTGAACACCTAATCAAATGGCTACTCAGACTATTTGCACTGCCCATCCCCCCCTCCCCTCTCCACAGCACTGCCACTCTCTGTTATTATCTATGCATAGTCACTTTAATTAACTCTACCTACATGTACATACTACCTCAACTAACCGGTGCCCCCTCACATTGACTCTGTACCGCCCCCCCCCCCCCCCCCCCCCTGTATATATTGTTATTTTTTACTGCTGCTCTTTAATTACTTGTTACTTTTCTCTCTTATTCTTATCAGTATTTTTGTAACTGCATTGTTGGTTTAGGGCTCGTAAGTAAGTATTTCACTGTAAGGTCTACACCTGTTGTATTCGGCACATGTGACTAATAAAATTTGAAGGCCAATTTACAGAGGAGGAAATTCTTGATGCAATTAAAGCCTTTAAATCCGGGAAAACTCCAGGGCTGGATGGCATACCAGTGGAGGTATACCAAACTTTGTTTGATATACTCAGAGGACCATTATTAGCATATTTTAACCACTCCTATATAAATGGTAGATTATCAGACACTCAACAAGAAGGTTTGATTTCATTATTACTGAAACAGGATCCAAGTGGTAAATATAAATATCCAGTCCATATAAAAAATTGGAGGCCCCTTACACTTCAGTGTTGTGATGCAAAAATTCTAGCAAAATGCTTGGCGCATAGAATTAAAAAGGTATTGTCAGATATTGTTCATCCTAATCAGACAGGTTTTTTACATGGACGATACATTGGAGATAATATAAGACAAGTACTGGAAACAATAGAACACTATGAAATATCGGGGACACCAGGCCTGGTTTTCATAGCTGACTTTGAAAAGGCTTTTGATAAAGTAGGACTGGAGTTTATATATAAATGCCTGGAATATTTCAATTTTGGAGAATCTTTTATAAAATGGGTTAAAGTTATGTATAGAAACCCTAGGTGTAAAATAGTAAATAATGGCTACATCTCAGAATGTTTTAAACAATCTAGAGGAGTAAAACAAGGTTGTTATTATGTCCATCGAAATGTTAGCTTTTAAAATCAGATCCAACAATAATATTAAGGGATTAGAAATCCAGGGCTGAAAAATAAAGGTGTCATTGTATGCTGATGATTCATGTTTTCTTTAAAATCCACAATCTGAATCCCTCCACAGCCTCATAGAGGATCTAGATACCAATTCTAACCTCTCTGGATTAAAACCAAATTATGATCAACATTACGTATTGGATCACTAAAAAATGCTACTTTTACATTACTGTGTAGTTTACCAATAAAATGGTCTGACGGAGATGTGGACATACTTGGTATACATATCCCAAAAGAAAGAAATCATCTCACTCCAATACATTTTAATAGAAAGTTAGCAAAAATAGATAAGATCTTGCTACCATGGAAAGAAAAGTACCTGTCTATTTGTGGAAAAATCACCCTGATTAACTCTTCAGTCATATCCCAGTTTACCCTGATTAACTCTTCAGTCATATCCCAGTTTACCCTGATTAACTCTTTAGTCATATCCCAGTTCACCCTGATTAACTATTTAGTCATATCCCAGTTTATCCTGATTAACTCTTTAGTCATATCCCAGTTTACCCTGATGAACTCTTTAGTCATATCCCAGTTTACCCTGATTAACTATTTAGTAATATCCCAGTTTACCCTGATTAACTCTTTAGTCATATCCCAGTTTACCCTGATTAACTCTTTAGTCATATCCCAGTTCATCTATTTGCTTATGGCCTTGCCTACACCTAGCGACCTGCTTTTTAAATTGTATGAGAGAAAAATATTTCATTTTATTTGGAATGGCAAGCCAGACAAAATTAACTTGCCCTCATTATAGACCAAAATTGGTTAAAGAAAATTGTGATAAATATAAGAATATACCAGTTTCATTTAAGGACCAAAAAATTGACAGCTCTGCCATATAGATTGCAAAATAGTTGGGAAGAGATTGTCGATGTACCGATTCCATGGCTGTAAGGATCGACACTGGGAGACGAGAAGCAAGTACAGGGAGTGAACATTTAATGGATAATAGACAAGAAACAAGCAAGGACAGCGTGTGGACAGGGGAAAACATAAAGACATCAATACTGACACGGGGAACAAACTGAGGAGCAGACCGATATAGAGTTGCAATCAACAAAGTAAAGGAGTCCAGGTGAGTCCAATGAGCGTTGATGTGCGTAATGATGGTAACAGGTGTGCGTAATGATGGTGACAGGTGTGCGTAATGATGGTGACAGGTGTGCGTAATGAAGGGCAGCCTGGTGCCCACGAGCGCCAGGGACGGGAAACGGGAGCAGCGGTGACAATGCCACATGGTTTATGAACTGATACGCAAATCGACGCCGGATTCAAAACTTTCCATTTAATTATTATACAACATTTTTGCAACCAATAGAATATTATATATATATGGGGGATACAACCTCCCCAGCTCTGCAAATGTTGCTGCGAAGAGACAGAGTCATTAGATCATTAATTTGGTACTGTCCACATGTAGCTTGTCTTTGGTCACAGGTCCAGCAACGGCTGAAGAATTGCAACATTTACCTGGAGCTAACCCTGCAGACAGCACTACTGGGTGATCTGAAAAGTCGTAGTCAATCGATCAATAATCAATCAATAATATAATAATACTTTTAGCTAAAATGTTGATCTTTAATTTACAATCTGTAGAAACTATGAGAATAGAAATGTTCAGAACTTTTATGAAGCATCACAGTACAGTTGAAAAATATATGGCAAATAGAAATTAAAAAACTGGATGGTGTTAAGAAATAGATGGGAGGGGTTGAATGGAGCTGAAGTAATAACAACAAGACATGTGAAATATACTGTGCCTGTTAAATGTATATCAAAGTTC